>NW_016107455.1:1299635-1318192 GCF_001604975.1 Cebus imitator
AAAAAAAAAAAAAAACAGTTGAGGAAATGAAGCCACAGAGGTTAGCTGGCTTACCCATCACAACCTCAACTGGTAGTTGATGTAGCTAACATTCTTACCCAAGTGGTCTGGCATCTGGTCCATGCTTTCCAGCCCCATTCATTTCTGCCTTTCCCTGAAGGACAGTGCCACTTTATTGCACATGTGCTAAGCTAAAGCATAACTGAGAGTTTATACTGTGTGGCACAGAGGAAAGGATGCCTGGCATGAATTAAAAACCTGGTTCCTGTCCTGGCTCAACTGTCATATTTTTACAGCTCTCTGGCTGTAAAGTAAACAGAATTGGGTCAGATTCTTTCCAACTCTGCACCACTCCTTAGCAGAGTAGGGATTTGATGTGGTGCCACCTCTGAAATAGCCCCTTCCCTAATACCCCCACACTCCTTCTCTTTAAAGAGAACAGGAGACTCCCTTCTAGAGGGAAGGGCTTGGGACTAGGAAGCAGGAATCCATCAATGCATCCTCCCTTCAGTTCCATCATCTAGGAAGGGCCGTGCTTTCTGTGTACAGGGATTCAGATATTTGCTTGGGCCTGGTATAGCTCAGCTCTGCCCTCTAGCCTTCTTCTGGCTGCCAAGGCCTGGCAGAACTGTGAGTGGGCAGAGTTAAGGCAGGAAGAACCAACCAGGGGAAGAAGCTACTTGGGCTTGGTGCCCCCCTTTTGAACTGTTAGCTCTGAACTGCAGTCCATCGAAGACAGCCATGGATTTCATCTTTTAGGAAGCCATTTTCCGGATGAAGTAGTCTGGCAACGTAACCATGATTTGGTCCATCTGCTTTGGCTAGAAAGCCAAGACTGAGGTTATCTAGATTGGTCAGGGATCCGAGGCACCTTTAGAATATTTTGTGAAAGACCTTAACTTAAACATCATGCACTCCAGCTAAAGACCAGTGCTGCGGCCCTCCCACTTGATATGGATGATTCAGAATGAAGCAGGCTGACTTTAGTTCAAGGCAGTGTGTGTTTTCTTTTTTTGGTTGGGGGAACTTCAGTAAATTTTGTTAGCAATTGGGAACTGGAAACTGATCTCTCCCTAGATAGTAGCACTCCCTTGTATGTGATGAATGGCACCACTAAACACCTCACGATGAATCTGTGTGGAAAGGTAGGAGAAGAGGGGATACCCCCAGGCCATTTTACAGAACTGCCTTTTGGCCACCTCTCCTACGTCAGTGACACCAATGTTTCTCTTCTAATGGTGGGAGTAATAAGCTTTATTTATTTATTTATTTATTTATTTATTTATTTATTTAAAGAGACGGAGTCTCGCTATGTTGCCCAGACTGGAGTGCAGTGGCTATTTACAGGCATGATCCCACTACTGATCAGCACGGGAGTTTTGACCTGCTCTGTTTCCGACCTGGGCTGATTCACCCCTCCTTAGGCAACCTGGTGGTCCCCCACTCCCAGGAGGTCACCACATTGATGCCGAACTTACTGCGGACACCTGATGGGCATAGCACAGTACAGCCCAGAACTCCTGGACTCAAGAAATCCTCCAGCCTCAGCCTCCGGAATAGCTGGGACTACAGACATGCGCCACCGTGCCCAGCAATAAGCTTTTATTTCTTTGGAAATTCATGTCCCATTTCTAGAAATTTTTCAGTGGGCTGAGATGCCTTGAGCTGAAAGCTTGTTAGCTCTTTGCCACTATGTCCAGAGAGGTCACCCACCAAACAAATCCAGTCTGCTGGGGCAGGTGACCACAGCTGTCCCAGATCAGTCACTCTGCAGCACAGACAGTGGAAGAATTTTGGTCCCTTTGCTTTTTCATTCTTCTAACATTCAGGTGGTGGCATTGGCAAGTGCCTCCTTAACCTGGCACATTCCCAGCTTGGTCACTTGATTGGAGCCACACTGCCTGAAATAATCTTTAGTGATCCTATCTCCTATCTAGTCTTTTATTTTGTGGAAAGTGGCAAGTTTTATTTATTTTTGAGGGCTCAGCTCTCTCTTCAGGGTGACATGACTGGGATGAATCATTGAGAACTACTGCTTGTTCACTGTGTTCCCTCTTCTAACCCTTACACTTCTCCAGCACCTCCCTCCTTTGTTGTATCTGATGACGTACACGTTTCATCTTCAAAATAAAAATTTATTCAATCTGTAACAAGAACATTTAATCTGCACATTTGCACACAAGTTCACATTTTAAAACAGCGGAGCACATCAGTAATAAAAAAATCTATGGTACAAGTGGAACATCTCAATCACCAGGAAGATTAAGGAAGGAGATGAGACCACTCTATATTCTGCTTCAAATGCCTCAAAAAGGTCCCAGAGATTCCAGGGAGCACCTGCTTTAATCAAATAAGTTTGGGGTGGCTTGGGGCAAAGGTAACAGTCAGAGGGAGAGTCTTCTGGACTTGTTTTCCATGTTTAGAACAAGTCCTACAAAACAAAGCAGGAAAAAAGAAGAAAGGCACCTTTAGATATGCCAAGCAAACCAAAATCCAACAAAACATAAAAATCAAACATTTCCCAGTGGGCTTACTGATTGGTAAGCACTTCAGGGCCAGTTACCCAGTTTTCAGTTTGGGTATTAGCTCTGCATGTGTACACAGGACACTGCCACCAGTATTGCTCTGAGGACACAGATGGCAGTACCAGTCAAATGCCTCTTGGGGGATCTTCAAGCTGATTAAGGATGATTCCAGTTTAGAAATCCTGTCCTAGATCTCTGGGGCACTAAGAAAATGAGGCTGGTTCTCTTCTCATAGCAGGAGCCAGGGCCAGTCACCCTCCATTTCCAGGCTGGAAAAGTACAGAAGCACCCTGCAATAGCTCTTCATGGCATCAAGGGACTCCACACCCTGGGAGAAGGGTTAGGAGTGTGCAGCTTCCTGCTTTGGTGGCAGGCCTTTTCCTAACATGCGTGTCAGGGGAGTGGAGGCAGCAAATACGCTTGTGTCTAATACATGCCTTGATCTTTTAGTTTGGAAGGGAAAACAAAGTCCAAGATGCTTTTAAGTTGGATTGGTACTGAAACAGCTAAAATTTCATCTTATCCACCATCAAAAAGCAAAACAAAATTAAACAAAACGACACTAGCCATTCACCATTACAACCATCACTATAAGACATACCATCACTGAGGAAATGACAACTATTTCCAAAGGGAGTGCTGGCTGGGAGTGCAGGACACAGATGGAAGTCAGCTTCAGGGTATGCCCACCTATTCACAAGGGCTGACCGTTATGGCACTGCTCTGCATGAGGACACAGGACAGCCAGGGCACAGATGCCTGCAGGACTGAGTGGCCAACAAGATGATGCACATTTTAATATTCAAAATGTAAACAAGGTATCCACAAATAGTCCAAAAAAGCCAAAAAACGGCTTTATTTAAAAATTTTTAAATGTCCTTAAAAGTGACTTTTTGCATAATGCTTTCTTTAAAAAAAAACTTCACAAAAACATTTTTACCAAATATGCCTAGATCAATTCACAACTGAAATCCTCAGATGAAACAGGTGAACACTTCTGTGACCTGCTACATCTCAGAAACTTCTTAGAGGAAGCTTTGGGTTTACCCAACAGCATCTGTCTGGGGCCTGTGAACAGAAGACCTCAGAGCCTGGGGCACTGAGATCTTCAGGCTGTCCTTGGAGCTCTGGGTAGTTTGCAAAACGAGAAGGAGGAAATATCAGTAGGGATAAAGACACAGAACCAGGAAAATACTAAAGATCCCAAAGAGACTAAGAAGGGAGGAATGATCCCAAACATTTAGCATCTGAAAGGCAACTAAAATGAGGAGAGGTGACTAGTACTGTACTATACTGTACTACGCTTCTACTATAATATCCATTACTCCTAGATGTTTCCAAAAATCAAGAAAGGGTTGGGGTTTCCCTTTCTACTGACCAGGTTCTGTATACTCCTGGGGCTTTTACCCCATGCACCAAAACATCAACTCTTTTTATGCATGTACACATATGTGTACACTTGCACACACACTCCTCCAGAATAACTCTGAGAGTATATGGTGGTTTAAAGAGGGAGAGAGAGAGGGTGAGAGGGAGAGAGAGACATGCACTGGGCAAGAGGTCATGGTTTTTCCTGTTCATCTTGGCCAGTCTATCGAATCTGCTGTTTCAGGTCTGGGCTTTCCATGAACAGAAGAAAAGGGAAACAGGCCACTGGAGATTATAAGAGTCTGAAGAGAAGGAAGTCTGGAAAGTCCTTGACAGCTCATTATGCACCTCCCCTGGACATTGCTCAGCTATATAAATAACTGAGGAACACCAATTCTGGGAGTCTGAAAGGGCTGGAAAAACTCCTTACAGACACTCTGTAGAAGATGTTTATTTAGGCAGGTAAACTAAATGATTAAAAAATGTAATTATAAAAAGGTAGAAAGACTGTTTCCTCTACTCTTAAAAAAAAGTTATCCCCCCCACCCAAGAGCATTCATGGGTTTTGTCCCATCTTTGTTCTTATTTAATGCAGTGAGTGAGCATTAAAAACAGTGGTGGGGAGAAAAGGGAACAGTCCAAAACTTTGGTCCTGCTTGTACTTCTTAATGCATGGGATGTCATCATCATAAGGGGTTACCAGGAGTGGATGCCACTCTCTTAACTTCCAGTGCAAATCCTCTCCCACCCTGCCACAATTTCCTGCCCTTCCCTATCATATTGGTAGTGGCACTGCTTCAAGGCAGGGCAGTCTTGATGGAAGAGTCCTGGAAATCCATAACCCTCTCTCAAGCCTCCTCATACTGGTTCATATCACCTGATAAAACACTTTACAACACACAAATATCCAGGAATCACAAAACTGTGTGGATGATATACTTGAACATTCAAGGAAACTAATGAGCAACAGCACAGAGTACACATAATCACTACACCATGAAGACGCTTTTAGCAAGTGGTTTCTGTCCAGCCTGCCTCCTGGCAGTGACGTCAGACCCAACCTTGGCTTCCATACAACTTCACAGCTCCTCTTTGTCCCCAGTCTACCTTTTCTGTATCTTTTATGCTGCCCTGCCATCTGCCCCATCAAACTGTGGCCTCTGACATCATGTTGACAGTCTATGCATTTATTTTCCTCAGTGCTGCAACGAGCCAAAAACCTGTCTCCAGTCTGTACTTAGTCAATCCTTAATAATGTGGACATCAACAAAAGCTAACAGAAAGCAAATCTGCAAGCATCTTCAGTTTTTATGAGCCACAGCAGTGTTTCATGCCAGGCTAAATCTGTTTTCTGTAAGAAGCTACAAGAGGCTTGTTTATGGCAGGTGCTCCTGCGTTAAGAATCTCCATGACAGGCCGGGCGTGGTGGCTCAAGCCTGTAATCCCAGCACTTTGGGAGGCCGAGGCGGGTGGATCACGAGGTCAAGAGATCGAGACCATCCTGGTCAACATGGTGAAACCCCGTCTCTACTAAAAATACAAAAAATTAGCTGGGCATGGTGGCGCGTGCCTGTAATCCCAGCTACTCAGGAGGCTGAGGCAGGAGAATTGCCTGAACCCAGGAGACGGAGGTTGCGGTGAGCCGAGATCGCGCCATTGCACTCCAGCCTGGGTAACAAGAGTGAAACTCCGTCTCAAAAAAAAAAAAAAAAGAATCTCCATGACAGTAGCAAAGCATCCTAAATGGAGTCGCTGTGGGCACTTGCTCTTGGCTGAGGCCGCTCCTGTGGCCTTCAGCCTCCACTAGGAGCTTCCACTCTGAGCAGCTCACATACACTTCCTGGCTGTGGTTGAGATACTGGCAAACACTGTTCTGGGATTTCAATCTCAAAGAAAAATCAGCTTTCAGTCACACCGTGACTTAATGGGAGCCTTTAGGGGTGTCTCTGAGGAAGAAGTTACTAATGCATAATTTGGCAGGAGCTGGTGATTAAAAGTCTCCATTTAAACAACTACAACCACCATCAACATACTGTACAGATTCCTATCAACACCCAACAGTTTTATTTCTGGTGTCTGTGTGTTTTCCAGTTGCAACTCTACTCCTTCTTAAAAAGAATAAATCAAAAAATACCCTACTACATGAACAACAAAACACTGTAAGACAGTGACAATATTATGTACATAAATACTGTGTATAAACTTTAGAGAAATGACAAACCTTCCAGGAAAAGGAAAAAAAAGTCAAGTGTTAACAGTGATAATACAGAAAAGAAAATGTTGCATTCAATGGTGTTAAACATATGTAACAATTCAAATATAATCTATGAAATTAAAAAAAGTAGGCAGCATGGGGGCAACAAGCACTGGGAAGGAAAATAAACTGGAAGAAAATATGGCCATTAAACTCAGAAGGCCCAAAGAATTATTCAAGTAGTGGAAGGGTTAAAACCCTACATGCGTATTCATTTTACAAGAACACACTGACTTTCAATTGCTGCTTTTCAAACATGTCATTGTTGTGGTTTTAGTTGGGAGGACACTGCAGAGCACGATTTTCTGGCAGGGAGAAACAAGAGGCCCACCTGTGTGGATCCCACCGCCCCAGCAGTTTCTGGGCAGCAGCCTCTCCACCCCCAACTTTATGTCTTCCTCCTCTTATCATGCTTTCCTCTACAGAACACCACTTGGATTTCATTCGGAGTCCTCTTTTGATTTCATTTAAAAAATAATTTTCTTGGGGAAAAAACAATAAGGTGAATTTGCAGAGCCAGCTATTACCATGCCTTACTCTAATGATACACTTGAAATACCTAAGACCCTCTTTTAAGGCAAAGTAGAACCTGTCTCCTTCAGGAACTCTGAGGGGCTGCCACTGGATGAAGGCTGAGAGCCCTCTGACCGCTGGCTACCCTTTAGCCCATTCAATGCCTCAGGTCTGGAAACCAAACCATCATCAGAAAGGCGGGGGGACACTTTCAATTCCCAGCTTTATCTCCAGCCCTCCGAATTTGCTTCCTTCCCTCAATCAAGCAACTATGCCTTTTCTCACAGGACAAAAAGAGAAACAGGTGGCAGCCGACTGAAAAACAGCAATTTGCCTTTGATAAAGGTGTTCTCTGAAAATGACTTTTTTTTGAGGTTTAAATAAAAAATGATAAATGTCTTGCCATCCAGATCAATCTCTCTTTCCCCTTACATATACACACACACACACACTGAAAAACCAAACCCTGCATGCGCCAGAAACAGTAAAATGACCAAAATATTATAAAATTAACCAATAAAGTGCATGTTCCTTACATATTACACCTGCCCCTTTTACAAACTTTTCTTCTAGAAAGTCACATGTGTAGGCTCAGAATCACATGGTATTATAGAAGGGGTTGGTTGTCCGTTTTTTGTCATTTGCCTTTTTCAGTCTCCTAAGGGGGTGAGTTCTGCCCTGTTGCTGACGGGGTGCCACGGCTAGCCCTGGGGCTGGGCATGCACACTGCAGTCCCTGGGTCTGTAGCACGGGAAGGCCTCCTTCAGAGCTAGTCAATTCAGGTCCTGCCCTGGGGAGCAAACACTGCTGACTGGAACCAAATTCTTTGGCATACTGCACAAGGGGCCTCTCCACTGGCTTGCTCTGCACAATACACTCTGTTGTTGTGAGTTGTTCTACAAGATACTTGGTGGGCTCTGGGTTGTGGGGGGCACCTGGGTTTTCTAGGGACTCTTGGTCCTCCATGGCGTGCATGCCTGAGTCTGTTCTGAGGAAAGGCTGAAGCAGTTTGAGATGAGAGAATTCACAGGAGGCAGGCTTCCTCTCCGGTAAACAGTCTTTACAGAGGTCCAAGTAACCTAATTTGGCGAGAGAAGCTGAGCGCCTCATTTGGGATGGTTTGGTGAGCCCTGTCTGGAAAACCGCTCGAGTCTCAATTTCTTTAGCACGCTCCTTCACCACACCGGGGCTGTGGCTGATACCCTTTATGTTTTCACTACTAGAGCTATGCGGGAGTCGACAGGCTACAGGTAATGGGTCCAGTTTCTCCTGTAACTCCCCAGTGTTGTCACCAACTTTACTAATTAAACTTAGGTCTTCGCTACTTAGCTGGGAGTCCTTATATGGCACCTCATTGCCACTGAAGAGAGGGCTCTCTTGACTTTCTTCCCAGCTAACCTGCTCTGTGGAGGGCTCATCTGTGGTGCTGCTCTGCTCTGTGAAGCCTTCCAGGTGAACCATAGTCTGGGGATGCAGGTAATCCAAATTGGCAGACAGTAACTGGGTTGCGTGACTGACAAAAGGTGCTGCTATCTCCGGGGCTGTCGACAGGCTGTTGCCTCTGTCTTCAGGGCTACTCAGCATGGAGGTCGGGTGGTCAGTGGGCCTGCTGTGCTCAGGAGAGGAAGAATGAGGCAGAGGTAGCACTTGGGGGTGCAGAGAAACCTGATTGGAGTCCACAGTCCTGTTTAGATTTTCATCCAGTGCGCAGAGCACAGTGACAGATTTTTCCACTTTCACATTCCTCAGTCCTTGCTCTCCGTTCTTCTCACTGGTGGCTATTTCATTCCCTGGCCCAGTGTGATCGGGTGATGTAATTGTATACTCAATGATTTCTACCCTCTTGGGAAGAGGAAGAAGGACTGCCTGTGTCTCAGACTCCTGGTATGGAATCACAGTCCTTAGATCCTTCAGGACTCCTTCCTGCTGTGTTCCAGTATCTGACCCTTGGCCCTCCTGAGGAGCTGGCAAGTGGTCAAACTCTGGTACCTTGGGAGCTGGAACAGTGACATTCTGCTCAGAATGGGACAGCGAGCCAGCCTCAGACCCACTGTATTTCCCTTTGCCTTTGCTCATCTCTGGTTCCTTGGGGACAAATGAATGTTCTGGGGTAGCTTCATCACTTTTCCCTTTTGGTGCTAGGTCTGCCACAGAAGAATCATTCTTTGAATTCTTACGAGTGGACAATGAGGTACATGTCGGGGCAGCACCATGATGCTCTTGCTCCTGCCGTAAGCGCTCTTCGAACTCCAAGGTGGCTCGCCTCACAGACCCAGGGTACCACTTGGCACCTGGGTGCATCCCTGAGGCCTGGAGCTCTTGTTCTCCCTCAGCTGGTTCCTCTTCTTCCATGTCTGCTATAGATGAGTGTGTGATTAGGCAGCCTTCTTGGTTGCACATCCCTGAGTCTTTGGCTACTTCAGGCTGGGCTGTGCAGGAGCCCTCGTCTTGCTCCACATGTCCAGGTTTGTTCTCTGGGGTCTGGGCCCTCTCAAGGGGCAGCTCATGGATGCTGTTCTTCTTTGGTGTATGGCATGGGTTGGATAAGATGTCTCCTTTCAGTTGAACCTGTCCAACTCCTTGGCTGATGGACTCAATTTCAGTGACAATTTCTTTGACTGAAATTGCATTTTCTGAGTGAGACTGCATGAAGATGTCTGGGCTGACAAGTTCTGAGATTGCCTAAGAAAAGAAAGTAGTGAGATGATTATGGAGAATTGTAGTCTAATTGAAAATGCTGGATTTTCTGCTTATTAATCCTCTGATCCAGGACAACCTATCTGGCTATGAGAATACAAATCAGGCGGTGCCTGGGACCATACTCTGCCCATCTGTTTTGTCAGACTACAAGAAAAAAACTGAACTCAACAAAATTTGTTATAGATTATGATACTGTCTACCAAACTTTCTGTTCTGTTTACTCAAGCAGAATTCCAATCCAATGAACAGCAAATACCTTCGGAGGCGCCTATAATCTATATCTCCCTAAGGCTATGAGCCTCCAGAATTCAGGCCATATGGTGGTAAATGAAACGTTTCCCTTATGGCCTATCAACTTCCAGTTTGATCCTAACCTATCTGAGGGAAAGTGTTCCGTTCAAGGGCTAAGTGGCCTGCTTAGATATGTCCCGGTGATAGGGCAAGATGGACGAGGCTGTCATCTGATGTCTGATTTGGAGACTCACTGCTCTCTTTGCTCCTCCGTCTTGCTAGCATTCACCTACATCCTCTCACTGCTTCCCTTAGCAGCAGCATCCCAGTACTTACAAGCAGGGACATACACTATCTGACTACACAATCTCTAAGTTTTACATGGATCCTTCTGGGAATGGTTTACTTGGCTTACACAGCTATATTCCTTAGCAAACTTAGAAACCATAACTCTCTAATTTTACTATTTTGCCAGTTACAAATTCCCAGAGGGATTTAGAACAAGGGCAAAGAATACTAACCAATGCAAAATCAGGTACTACTGTAAAAAAACAAAACAAAAACTCAAAATCTGGGAATGATCCTTGGATACCTCTTAAAGTAGTTATCATTATGAATATTAATCTAGTTAACATTTTTATAAGCCTTCAAAGTATATTTCCCTGAGAACTGCTCTGGTCTTTCTCTTTCAAAAGAGAGTCAGAGTTAGTACAAGCTAACAAGGTCACTAATGCCTTTGGAGGAAATGTGACATGACATCAGGCAGAGGCAAACTTGCCAAGACCGGGAGAGAAGCCATAGCGGACCCAGTATGTGCATGGGCCATGGAGGGAGTGCTCATATGACCAGGGACTTTGCAGAAAGGCTATTTCTGTCAGTGCTGCTACAGTCACTGGCCCAAGGGAGAGCATATGCATTCTACCTTCTCAGTAGAAAGGAAACAGAGGCACAGCCTTGGGAGTGGTGAAAAGACACAAGCAGAGGCAAGAATCACAGTGGGGTAGTTAAGGAGAGAGAACAAATCAGTAATGGACAAAGTGGTATATCTAAGTAGATGGACATCAGGAGATGCAAAGAATCTACCTAGCTCCACTAAAATCATTAAATGAAGTTTGGTATGTTAGAGTCAATGTGTCACAGTTTATTCCTCCAACTACTGTGTCGTATTGATTTAAGACACTATTGTTTATAAGATGCATCACAATGCCATAAATGTCAAAATATGAGTAAGTGTGAGTCTTAGAACTGTTCAGTCAGGACACTTGTTTGGCTAACCTTTTCCTCTGTCATCCCCTCTTAGAAGTGCTTCCAATGACACCAGAAAGATAAAATTCCCAAAAGGCAAATTATTTAAAAAATATTTAAACCTTAAGTTTCTAAGGAAAATCTTAGCCAGACACTCCATCTAAAATAAACGTAACAAAATCCAAAATGCTTTGCCTTTGAAGAGAACGTCATTAGGTGAAAAACTATAGAGACAGTTTTTACCTTTGACTGTTCCTCATCCATTGAAGATTCTTCTGATGCATGGGGAGTATTACTCAAAGAGCTGCTTCTCTGGTCATCAGCTGTCACTTTGGAAGGGGCTACTTCTATCACTGACAGTCGACAGCTCTCACTCCTTCCTCCACCCAGTTCCTCCATCCTTGAATGGGAAAAAGATCGTGACCGGGTTTCTTGGGAGAGCTCCACAAACTTCTCTAGGGCACTAAAAAAGTCAATGCGATCTGTACTGAAATCTGAGATTTCAGTCTGGCAACTGGGCTGGGGGCTTGGTGACTCAGGATCAGGGGACATAGGGAGGTCTTTCAGTCGAGATGTCAATTCTTCCATAGGCAGTAGGTGGACATTCATGTCTGCTTTCAGTGCGTCTGTCTCCAAATCTTCCACTGTTAAGTCTGGAAACTTGTTGGCCATTTCTGGGACATGTCCAGGCTGAATTAAGGCTTTGGATGCATGGCAGTTGTCAAGAGGAAATTTTGATTCATTCAGACAACACCCTGATGAGCATCCATTGATGTCATTTAAATTTAATTCATCCTCAATCTGTCCAGCATGAAATTCCCTCGAAGTAAACTCCAAGCAGATCATTCTTTCTTTGGTACACAGGTCTTTCTGATTTGCATCTTGTGGGATTACATGTTCCACAAAGACAGGAGGTATGGATGGGTGACTGTCCATGGTTTTTACCTCAGCAATCTGGTCTGCTGAGGTGGTGATCTCCTTCTTGTTGAGTTCTAGCCCAGGTTTGCAGATGGGTTCGTGGTGGTCTGAGAGGTCACTATCTGAATGAGATCTCCATAGTTTGTTATGCCGCTGTTTGCTGTGGAGGACATACACAGAAAATAATCTAGCTTGTAAAGATAATCAACACCCTCTCAGGAAAAACACTCTCAGATAAATCTTAACTTGCAATGCTTTGTTATTGCTCAATGGAACTACACAATAAATGTTTGAAAAGACACTCAATAGCAAAAAAACAAAGCAAAACAATAACAAATGAATGTGAGATCTGATTTTTTTTACCTAATCAGACTGACAGGAATTAAAATGGTTGGTAACAGCAAGTGTCGATGACAGTATGGCCAAACAAGCTCTCTCATACACCGCTGGCAGGAGGAGTGTGAATTGCAGAATTTTCGTGTTTCGTTTCTTTCTGACAGTCTCGCTTTGTCGCCCAGGCTGTAGTGCAGGGGCATAATCTCAGCTCACTACAACCTCCGCTTCCCGATTCTAGCAATTCTGCCACCTCAGCCTCCAGAGTAGCTGGGATTACAGGAACATGCCACCACGCCTGGCTGATTTTTGTCTTTTTAGTGCACATGACGTTTTACCATGTTGGCCAGACCTCAACTGATCTGCCCACCTAACCTCCCCCCCGCCGACACACACCTGGCTGAATTGTAGAATTTTAAAGATTGAAATCTGGCAATAGCTCTTCAAATTTAACCCTCTAACCAAAAATTCTTAATACATTTTTCTTGGAGAAATACTACTACAAGTGCACACAGATATCTATATGGCTGGGCGTGGTGTCTCACACCTGAAATCCCAGCACTTTTTGGGAGGCCAAGACAGGCGGATTGCTTGAGCCCAGGAATTTGAGCCCAGCCTGGGCAACATGGTAAAACCCCATCTCTATAAAAAATTAAAAAATTATTCAAGGGTGGTGGCGTATGCCTGTAGTTTAGCTACTTACGGGGCTGAGGTGGGAGGTTCACTTGAGCCCATGATGATGAGGCTGTAGTGAACTGAGATTGCACCATTGCACCCAGCCTGGGTGACTGAGCAAGACATTGTCTCAAAAAAATAAGAAAATAGAAAAGATATATAAAGATATTTACTGGCCAGGTGTGGTGGCTCACACCTGTAATCCCAGCACTTTGGGAGGCTGAGGCAGGTGGATCACTTGAGGTCAGGAGTTCGAGACCAGCCCAGCCAATGGTGAAACCGCCTCTACTACAAATACAAAAATTAGCTGGGTTTGGTGGCAGCTATCTGTAATCCCAGCTACTCGGGAAGCTGAGACAGGAGAATTGCTTGAACCTGGGAGGCAGGGGTTGCAGTGAGCCGAGATCATGCCACCGCACTCCAGCCTGGGCCACAGAGTAAGATTCTGTCTCAAACAAAGATATTTACTATAATACTACTTGTGATACTAAAAGATGAGACATCAAACAAAAAAAAATTATTTACATTATAAACCATACAACTATATGCTATGAAGCTGTTAAAAACTGTCAGGTCTACATAACTCTTCTGTGATAAGAAAAAAAAAAATTAAAACAAAAAGGAAAAATAACTTGTCTGGTATTTTAGTAGAATGATATACAAGGTATACTATTAAGTAAAAAAGAACCTCAAACACATTTGAAATTAGCGTCCATGTTAGAATAATGTAGGAAAAAATCTGGAGGAACATTACCAAACTGATAGTGATTCTTTCCAGAAAGGTAGAAATACTTCTGGGGAAGGCTATTACTTTCTACATTTTACACACAGGCACACACACACACGCACAGGGTCTCACTCTGCCACCACCCAGGCTGCAGTGAAGTGACAAGATCACAGCTCATTGCAACCTCAACCTCCTGGGCTCAGGTGATTCTCCTGCCTCAGCCTCCCTAGTAGTAGCTATTTAAAAAATTTTTTTTTATGGAGATGGGGGTCTCACTATGTTGCCCAGTCTGGTCTCAAACTCCTGGATTCAAGTGATCCTCCTGCTTTGGCCTCCAAAAGTGCTGGGATTATTGGTGTGAGCCACCAAGCCTGGCCTCTATATTTTTATAATTTTTGAATTTAAAAAACAGGCAAGTTTAACAAATATAATCAGAAAAACCCCACTAAAATCAAAACATACAAGTAACACAAAGGGAATACTCTGTTGGAACCTATTACGAAGTCCTCATAACTGGAATGAAGAGCTGATGTAGCTTAATGACTGACGTGGGGTGTGAAGAGCATGGTAAGCATTCTGGAATCAGAAAGCAGAGGAGGGGCTGGTAAACCTGGAGAGAAAACTTAGTAACAGAATGAAGGGAATAGCATAAAGGATAGGCCCTTTCAGAAGAATCTCTGGACAAAAATCATTAAGCTAAGGAGACACATGGAAAAGCAGCAGGCCAAAGGAAGACTCCCTCTACCACCCTGCATCCTTTATTTTATGAAAGAGGTTTGAGATAGGGAGATTTCATTTCAAACCACATACTCTTAAACAGTTCCCAAAACCCCAGCCAAAAAGAGAAAGCTGGCTCTGTGGTCGGTCAGGTTCATCTGCCCAGGAAACAGGTCACTAAGTGTGGTGCTTGGGAGTGTGGTCTCCATGGCTTACAAGCTGATGAGGAGTTACCAAACCGCAGGGTGGAATGGGAAACTCAGCCCAAAACAACTTGCCCCGGGCTCCGGGCCACGCCCGGGCTCTGCCGAGTCATGCTCAGGCGCCTGCACTAATCTGACCCCCTGTTTGTTCTCAACTCTGCACCTGCTCTCAGCTCCCCCTGCCTGTCTGCTGCTTGGGTGGGGCTCTCTCTGACTCATGCCTGCAGAGTAGAGGGGTGCTTTCCTGGGAAGGAGCAGGTCAGTCTTTTTATGAAGACAAGCTGTAATCAATCAGCTGGGTGTAAGATGGGGTTTTCACCCTTTCCAAGCTGCATGAACTCCAGCCACCCCTAGGAGGAGACAACATATCACACATCTCAAACAGTGAGTGGCTGTGGGGAGGGCAAGCTGACTGTTTGGATAGGTGGGTCCTAAGTTGTACATTATGACCAACTGAGGCCAGTGGTTTCCTTTCAAAGTTTCTTCTCTTATATGCAAACATCCTCATTTCTTGAAATAAATATGACCTATCATGAGGATGTTCAAACCTGCACCAGCTTCTTTCACCCACCATAGTAGGACAATGCCTGGGATGCAAATGACTGGGAAGACCTCTCATCGGGTAGCTATTCTCACTCCTCTAATAATAGAACAGGCAAATGAGAAGTTTCATGATCCCAAAAATCCTCCAAAGTATGTTTTTTTAAACTGCCTGGAGATCACTAGTCAGGAGAGAATGAGAGACTGAAGTTATGCTAATAGGCACAAACAGTACATGCTTCAGAGGAAATCTAACATCACAGCTGTACAGCCAGCAGGGATTTCCTTCTCTTCCTTAGGGAGATAGTAATCAGAAAACAGTGGGTTGGGCTCTGGAATTAAGCTGACACTTGTAAAAGAGAGAGAGAGAAAAAAACAATCTAAAGATAGGTCTGATGCTGCTGTCTTTTTTTCATTTTTGCAATAGGACCTGGAGGGAGAATGGCAAGGAGCTGATTCATCTCCAACACTGCTACTCCACGTGTCCCTTCTCGCTCAGGGGTCCCCTCCCCAGTCCTCCCCACTCAGGGGTAACCTCCACTCTGAATTTTATGCTTATCATTCCCTTTTTTTTTCTTTATAGTGTCAACATGTTTTGTTCTTAACTAAATACTGCTTTGTTTTGCATGTCTTGAACTTTATATAAATGGTGTCACACTGTATGTATTCTTCCTCAATGGATTTTTTTAAAAAAGATTCATCACTGTGTATAAATGTAACCCACCAGAGTGTAATGAGTATGATACAATTTATTTCCCTTTTGTTGATTCAAGTGATTCTCCTGTCTCAGCCTCCTCAGTAGTTGGGATTATAGGTATGTACTATCATGCCTGGCTAATTTTTGTATTTTTAGAAGAGATGGGTATCACCATGTTGGACCAGGCTGGTCTCAAACTCCTGACCTCAAGCAATCTGCCCGCTTCAGCCTCCCAAAGTGTTGGCATTACAGGCATGAGCCACCATGCCTGGCCTCATCATCAGTTTTAGTCCGTTACACTAAACCATTTTCCAGCGAAGCTTTGTCCTGGGCCAATTTATTCTAACACTTCATCACTGGTAGGAATAGATGTAAGACATTAGATCATATCTATTATTTTAAACTGTTAAATTTTAAACCCAGCTGACTCCCCACCTCCCACCCTCTTCCAGGCAGGCAGCAAATAAACAGCTTGCCAGAAAAGGAACTTCAGAGTTGGTCTATATCCTGGATGATGTAACCAAGTCTCAGATCCTTTTCCCCCTTGAGTGGCCTCTGACCTGAATTTGGATTCATATAAAAACACAGACATACATAAGGTGATTAGGTCATTCTGGGAAAGAATTGGCCTTTTACCTAGTTAATGAACAGGGAAGAAATTCTATTTTTATTTTTAAATATTTTAAAATTGTCAACCTTGTGCAGGGGCCATGCTAATCTCTGTATAGTTCCAATTTTAGTGTATGTGCTGCCCAGGCGAGCACAAGAAGAAGGAAATTTAAATGACGATGTATAAGGTGTTCCATTATCTAGCCTCCACTTTCATGTTGTTACATGTTTGGTGAAACATCAACTCTGAGAAGTTATATAAAGGAAAAGGCTGCTAAAAATGGAGTACTTGCATCTGTAATCTAGCTACTCAGGAGGCTACAGCATGATGACTGCTTGAGCCTAGGAGTTGAGTGAGACTAGCCTGGGCAATGTAGACATTGTCTCTTTGAAGAAAAAAAGGTGGGGGCAGGACTTACAGTAAAATCATGCTGTCTATAGTTATTTTTTTTTTTTTTTTTTTTGAGATGGAGTTTTGCTCTGTCACCATGCTGGAGTGCAGTAGTGTGATACCAGCTCACTGCAACCTCTGCCTCCTGGGTTCAAGTGATTCTCCTGCTGCAGCCTCCCGAGTAGCTGGGACTATAGCCCTGTGCCACCATGCCCAGCCGGTTTTTGTATTTTTAGTAGAGAAAGGGTTTCACCATGTTGGCCAGGATGGTCTCCATCTCTTGACCTCGTGATTTGCCTGCCTCAGCCTCCCAAAGTGCTGGATTACAGGCATAAGCCACCACACCCAGCTGTCTATAGTTACTTTTTAGGGTATTAGGCAGCCTTTATAAAGGAAGAGAAAAAGCATTATCTGAGTATTTTTTGTGTGCTGTGCATCATCCAAGATGATTTAAGATTATTTAACCGGAGAGCTAGTAAGAAAATCCTTCTAAATCTCAATTGCAGTTGGCTGTCACCTGACCAGGAGTCCATGTCTTCAATTCTCAGGTTGCATGCTGCCAGCTGACCAATGTGCACCAGCTAACTAGACCTCAATGTCTCCACTGGCAAATCCAGGGTAAAAGACAACCCTGCCTCCTCTGGCCCTTGTGACAGGAGCATTCAAAGAATCAAAACTGACATTTCTGAGGAAATGTAGCACAAACTCTCCCTGGTCACCACCCAGTTTTTCTTCCTTGCCACTATACACGGAAACCTAATACCACAGACACATGGTCCAGGTTGCAAACGGTCTGCTTGAAATCTAAAACTGTCTAATGGAACATAAATCTGCCAGAAACCTGCATGATCAGAGTGCAGAATAACAAACAGGGCTGCTGGCAGTTTAATGGAGTTTCAAAACACAGGCACACACACACAGACACACACACACCCTCTCTTCTTGTTTTGCTCCCATCTCCCATCTATAAAAACAGAAAATATGAAATCAGATATCAATACTAAAAGTAGCTTTATGATACCCTTTTTAGGTCTAAAGGGAAATATTAAACAGCCTTCTTCAGGCCCTTAATGGTATACTGAGAGGTACAAAAAGTCCCTTGTATTTCAGAGGGGGTTGGCTGATACCCTCATACTCTAAGACTGTAACCGATTTATAAATCAATACAGGAACCTGGTGTCACTTTGAAAACTCCTCTTCTACTAATGTCAAAGCACTAAGCAAATGCCCTCAAACAGAGAGCTGCCACCTCAAATTAAACACCCAGGGCCACCCTGGGTAACTATGGAGCTAGAGAATGCTAGGATCAGGGCTCTGCCTCTTTGAGAAAACCACCACATGCCTCTTGGGATAAGATATGAAATGCAAGATCCAAACACTTGGACAGGAAATAGAATTTCTCTACAAACAGTGAGATTTTTCTAAGGATTTTCCTCTCCTGGTTACCTAAACTGTAAGGCTTGATAGAGCTTCATATAGTCATAGGAGTCTGGGGATTTTTTTCTTTGCTCTTCCAAGCAAGCAGATCCTGGAGTGGCACTTGGGTGCTGGGCCAGTCTGCTGGGCCTATTCACTTGGCAGTTAGCCTACAGGTGCCAAGGTTTCCTAATAACACATCACAGATTGCAGGCCCTAACAGCTATATATCCAACAGCCATTTTTCTTACAGTCAGAAGCCTGATTTGATTTGGGTGTTCACTGTCCCATGGGTTCAGGAAATGTGGCACTTCCCTAGATCCAGAGGATAAATGTGATATATATATATATCTATATATCTATATATATACATTTTTTTTTTTTTTTGAGACGGAGTTTCCCTCTTGTTACCCAGGCTGGAGTGCAATGGCACGATCTCGGCTCACTGCAACCTCCGCCTCCTGGGTTCAGGCAATTCTCCTGCCTCAGCCTCCT
>NW_016107455.1:1319847-1326636 GCF_001604975.1 Cebus imitator
TATATATATATGTATATAAATTAGTTGGACATAGTGGTGCACGCCTGTAGTCTCAGCTACTCAGGAGGCTGAGGCAGGAGAATCGCTTGAACCCAGGAAACGGAGGTTGCAGTGAGCTGAGATCATGCCACTGCACTCCAGCCTGTCAACAAAGATAGACTCTGTTTCAAAAAATAAAACAGGCTGTGCATGGTGGCTCATGCCTGTACTCTCAGCACTTTGGGAGGCTGAAGCGGGTGGATCACGAGGTTAGGAGTTACAGACCAGCCTGACTAACATGGTGAAACCTCGTCTCTACTAAAAATACAAAAATTAGCTGGGCATGGTGGTGTGCGCCTGTAATCCCAGCTACCCAGGAGGGCTAAGGCAAGAGAATACCTTGAACCCAGGAGACAGAGGTTGCAATAAGCCAAGATCACACCACTGTACTCTAGCCTGGGCAACAGGTGAGACTGCATCTCAAAAATAAATAAATAAATAAATAAATAAAAATAAAAATTAAAAAAACCCTCCTCAAATAATCCTAATCTGAGTCTGCTGTTTCTTGCTGAGATCCTGACTATTTGATTACTTGCAGTCGAAAGCAGCCTAAGTGATATCCCTAGCACTAGACAGTACTTAAAACCCAGAAAACACCATAATACAGGAAATTTTGGGAACACTTTCTATTAGTTTTTTTTTTTTTTTTCTTGAGATGGAGTCTTACTCTGTTGCCCAGGCTGGAGTGCAATGGTGTGATCTTGGCTCACTGCAACCTCTGTCTGCCTCCTGGGTTCAAGCAATTCTCCTGCCCCAGTCTCCAGAGTAGCTGGGATTACAGGCATGCGCCACCATGCCCAGCTAATTTTGTGTATCTTTAGTAGAGACGGGGTTTCACCATGTTGGCCAGGTTGGTCTCAAACCCCTGACCTCGTGATCTGCCCACCTCGGCCTCCCAAAGTTCTGGGATTACAGGCATGAGCCACTGTGCCCAGACCCATTCCAGTTTTGAATGGAATATGTCTGTGGGTGGCAGGAGGCAATAAGTGATGTCATGGAAGAGGAAATAAATGGCACATATACGTGTCTTCTGGGTAGCCTTGGAGGAAGATGAGAATCATATCTGAATAACTCTCAGTAATACATAATGAACGTTCATACATATTTTTATTCACATAAAATGTGAGGTGGATCTCTTGATTTTCATTTTATAGATGGGGTCAGTTAAGGATTAGAAATGTAAAGTAACTTCTCAGGGGTGCAGCAAGGGGGTGAACCAGGAATGGAAACCAGATCTACTGACTCAAATTCCGTGGTTTTCTCTCCCCAGGGCTTGTCCCTTCCTCCATGAATCAAGCCTAGGAAGCTGAGATGGAACAAAAAAAGTAAAGGAAAAGGAAGAAAAGGTGATTTTGGGTTTACACTACCCTTCTTAACATCTAAGATTTTTCTGAAATTCCTTCAACAACTAAGGAAAACCACACACACTAAAAAAATCCAACCCAACAGCTTGCAGTAGCCTGGGATTCCAGAATAAATACTCAAATTGGCAGGACACATAGTATCCTTCCTCTCAGTGGGTCACGTGAGGACATTGCCCAACATCTGTCATGTGTGTCTGGGAATATATATTTATTTCTTGCTGAACGCTCAGATACCTCTTTCTTGTGCCAAAAAGAACTGCTACATCCTACCTTCTGATCTAAGCTAAAAATGCCATCAAAACCTGGCCCCAAAGACCTACAAATTCTTTTAAACACAGGACGCTTCAGTATCCTCCCAACCTCCTAAGAGAATGAGTGAGATGAAATCACGCCAAATGTTGAGTAAATGGGAGGGTTTTTTTAGTGGAAATCATAATGCTATGCTGTGGCCACATGTTCACAATACTTCGGGGGTGGGAGGGTGGTCCCTCTGCCTGGATAGGCTGGAAGGCTATGTAACATTTTGTTCAGGGGAAATACAGTCCAGATTCAAGAGTCAAGACCAAATCACAAGACTCACTGGAGTCAAACACTGGTACCAGCCCAACTGCTTCTAGACAGCTGTGCCTTCACCCTAACAAAACCACCTAGAACATACCTATATGGAAAAAAACAAAGCAAAATCTAGACATCCACAGAATTTCAGCATGCGGCATCTCAGAAAACTGATCCAAAAATCACTTAACATCTGATGATTGTTCCCAAGAGCTGCTGAAGGTGGCTTTAACCACCAAAGGGATAATAATGTAGTGAAATTAATTACTCACTTTATCCCCAATTACCAAATTATTATTGAAAACAGCTGGTTTTTACCAATTCAGGAAGACATTCAAGACCTAGTACTGAGTGGGGAGGTAGACTACAGAACAGTTTTTGTGGAGAAAATAACCACCAAAATATGTGACAGAATAAAACCTTGGGAAACAGGTAATGTCAATTGCTGTCTGCGTATACTGAGCTCATAAACTATTTTTTTCCCTTTGTAATTTTTTGCATTTTTGCAAAGCATATATAATTGGTTTAAAATATATATATTTTTTGACATGGAGTCTTGCTGTGTCACCCAGGCTTCCAGGCTGGAGTGCTGAGGCACAATCTTGGCTCACTGCACCCTCTGCCTCCCGGGTTCAAGCAATTCTCCTGCCTCAGCCTCTCAAGTAGCTGAGACTACAGACACCCGCCCTCACGCCTGGCTAATTTTTGTATTTTTAGTAGAGATGGGGTCTCACCATATTGGCCAGGCTGATCTCAAACTCCTGACCTTGTTATCTACCCACCTTGGCATCCCAAAGTGCTGGGATTACAGGCATGACCCACTATGCCTGACCAAAAGAGTCTTTAAATAAGAATTGTTTTTAGGAAGTGCTTTCATACCTCAATGGGGTTATACAAATCCCTATTCTGCTGATTTGTCATATGATCAAAATTACTGGACAAGGCTCAGTAAAACAAAGCACTGAGGAAAAAAAAAAATACCCAAATTAGCAGACAATACTTTTATATTTTTTTAAAAGAGTGGGCCAAAGGTTGCAGTGAGCCGAGACTGTGACACTTCACTCCAGCTTGAAAGGGAACTAGCTTGAAAGAGAACTAGCTGAAAAAATGTCCAAGAATTTCAGCTAAACCTAGCATTACCATGGGAGTCACTGGTATCCAATTTTTTTTTTTTTTTTTTACATGGCAGCTGAATCTAGTCTTATAAGATGTTGAAAAGTGGTATAAATATTTAGTATTTTCATCCTTTAATTTTATTATATCAACCTGAAAGATTAAATACTTAATCCTCCATACGAGTCTCTCTCTTTTTTAGATAAGAGTCTCGCTTTGTTGCCAGGCTGGAGTGCAGTGGCATGATCTCAGCTCACTGCAACCTCCAGCTCCCTGGTTCAAGCTATTCTCCTGCCTCAGCCTCCTGAGTAGCTGGGATTAAAGGCACATGCCACCATGTCCAGCTAATTTTTGTATTTTTAGTAGAAACGGGGTTTCACCATGTTGGCCAGGATGGTCTCAATTTGCTGACCTCGAGATCCGCCCGCCTTGGCCTCCCAGAGTGGGATTACAGGATTAAGCCACCATGCCCGACCTTTTTATGCTTTTAAAAAACTTTTTTGGTATTGCTCCTTGTCGGACAGGGGTATCCCACTGCCAGCGTGCCCATGCAAATCTTTTTTTTTTTTTTTTTTTTTTTTTTTGAGACGGAGTTACACTCTTATCATCTAGGCTGGAGTACAGTGGTGCGATCTTGGCTCACTGTAACCTCTGCCTCCCGGGTTCAAGTGATTCTCCTGCCTCAGTCTCCCAAGTAGCTGGGATTACAGGCATACAACACCATGTCTGGCTAATTTTGGTATTTTAAGTAGAGGTGGGGTTTCACCATGTTGGCAGGCTGGTCTTGAACTCCAGACCTCAAATGATCCACCCTCCTCGACCTCCCAAAATGCTGGGATTACAGGCATGAGCCACTGTGCCCACACAGCCATGCGAATCTTAAATGCTTACTTATTTTTCGAAAACCTGATTGATAGAGAAATAAGTCTTTTTTGAAAAAATATGTCATCTAAATCAGCTTGAGAACTAGCTGCAGAGGAGGACACTTCATCTTGCTTTAGAGAACCTAAAAGGAGGGAGAATCGGAGAAAGTCACGTAAGGACTCACCTTGCTAGCAAGATTCCCTGATACTCTTCCAGTTGTCTCATGAAGCTGGGGTTGGGCTTGGTCACTGTTCGTCTTTCTTTCACGTAGTCATAGGCTCGGTCCAGATTCCAGCCATATTCCTTCATTGCATAGGCAATCACCGTGGAGGCTGAGCGACTCACCCCCATTTTGCAGTGCACAAGGCATTTAGATCCATGTTTCCTTGTTTGAGGGATTGAGGTAAAGAACAGAGGAAGACACAACAGTGGGGATATTTTAAAAGCTGGGTTCTAGATTTTTCCAAGTAACCTGTCCTGTCCTTCCATTTTCTTGCTATGTAGTCTCTCCACTTTGGTACACTCCCATACAGCTATAATCAAATATGTGGGTAGGGTGGGGGAGGCAGCTCTAGTGTCTTCTTAAACAATATTCAATGTTAATAATATATTTCTTTAATCCATTCAGCAAACATTTACCAGGTATTTATAATACGTGTAAGACAAGGTGCAAAGTGCTGCGATACAAAGTGACATATGGCTTTTATCCTAACGGGTAGGATTCAGTGGGAGAAACATACAGTTAAAATTCAGTATGGGGCCAGGCACAGTGGTTCACGTCTGTAATCCCAGCACTTTGGGAGGCTCAGGTGGGTGGATCACTTGAGGTTGGGAGTTTGAGAACAGCCTGGGCAACATGGCAAAACCCCATCTCTACTAAAAATACAAAAATTAGCTGGGCAGGCCAGGTGC
Source organism: Cebus imitator (assembly GCF_001604975.1). Taxonomy (NCBI): domain Eukaryota; kingdom Metazoa; phylum Chordata; class Mammalia; order Primates; family Cebidae; genus Cebus; species Cebus imitator. The sequence goes on from NW_016107455.1 coordinate 1,324,695, forward strand.
AATGGCTCACACCTGCAATCCTAGCACTTTGGGAGGTTGAGGCAGGTGGATCATGAAGTCAGGAGTTTAAGACCAACCTTGCCAAGATGGTGAAACCCTGTCTACCAAAAATACAAAAAAATTAGCTGGGCATGGTGGCAGGTGCCTGTAATTTCAGCTACTCAGGAGGCTGAGACAGAGAATTGATTGAACCCAGGAGGCTGAAGTTATAGTGAGCTGAGATTGCGCCACTACACTCCAGCCTGGGCAACAGAGTAAGACTCTGTCTCAGAAAAAAAGAAAAGAAAAAAAGGAAAAAATTCAATATGGAATGACAATTGGTCACAGGGTGGAGAGGGAGCATTTTAAATTTAGACTGGAGCCCATTTTGTGTGGTGGAGGCCAGTTCCCTCACAGCGCCAGGGGCATGTTTCATGGCTGACACTCTCTTGAGTTACAGGTGTGGCTGTGAGTGAACTAATTGATTCAAATGTTATGAGTTGTTTCCAGTTTAAGTTCCGGTAAGGGTTCTGTCCTTCCTTGGAAAAAAGCACAAACCAAATGAAACTAACCTTCTTCTCTACTCAGATGTAGCACTGGATAGTACTTTTCACAGACATGCAACCTGGGTCTAGGGACAGGCTCTACCACTGAGGAGCTGAATAGGGGCATGTGGTGTACCACATGGCTTTCTCAGTGATGAGGGAGGAAAGAAGGAAAACTGTGGCTTTTTTTCTTTTTTTTAATTAGGTGGAAGAAAGAGAAAACAAAGCTACCTAAAGCTATACTAACAAACAAAACCCCTGAGGCTTAACATGCTGGAGCTTACTCTGGAATATGAACATTATTTAGTATGCTAATTATGCTAACAACACAGTGTCTGGCACATAGTAAACTTTCAAATATTAAATATTGGCTAAATGTATAAATAAACCTGTGGATCTGCTGATTAGGTCTACCAGGTGCTTAAAGTAGGAACGACATTAAAAAATCTGGAAATAAGAACTGTTATCCTTATCCTAGCATACACAGGCTCTGGAATCTTTCTCCAGTGTTTATTCTAATAAACCAAAAAATGTACATGTCAGCATAACAAGAGAAATCTATTCATTCACTCACTCACTATTATGATGGTAGATAAGCTTCCTTTCAGAAGCTTATAATCCTGCTTCTGGAGAAAGAGACATATGAAAGACTTCAGTATAAATGCAAGGAAGTATGAGGTTAAGTGCCAAAATGAGTTAGCCAGGTAAGCTACAGGAATGCAGAGAATGGGCTGGAATAATGGAAAGTCTCAAAGGGAAGGTAAGATTAACCTCCCACTTGTGAATTAAATACAAAATTTGGGTGTCCTAACATTAGTTGGGGTATGTGTCTCTGTGTGTAGTTTAGCCCAAATGACTAGAAAATATTTGTTTGCTTATGGCACCCTAGGGTTTACATTTAAACTACAGTTAGGAAGCTAAGGCAGTGTCTCAGAAGGAAGTTTAGACATGTGCTCTACATTTTCCCATCAAGCTCTGACAACCTTAATGTATCAAGTTTCAGGCCTATGCCTGCAGCATGCAAGGTGCTCAAACCTGGACAACCACAAGTAAAATTCAATTATGAATTCCACTTCCATGAAGACATCTCTTTGGCATATTTTCAACTAGGCTTTTTTGGTTGATACTCCCACCTCCTTTAGCCTTCTAAGTAGCTAGGATCACTGGCATATGGCTTCTAACTCATGTAATGAAGGATCTGAAGTCAGTTATCCCCTAACCCAATTCCACCTTTCAGTGCCCCTACCCATGCTGGACTGTCCAGATTAAGCCTGGTGTCACTTTAAGAATCAGGGTCTTGGTTGGGCACAGTGGCTCACGCCTGTAATCCTAGCACTTTGGGAGGCCAAGGCGGGCAGATTACAAGGTCAGGAGTTTGAGACCAGCCTGGCCAATATAGTGAAAGCCTGTCTCTACTA
>NW_016107455.1:1327016-1330680 GCF_001604975.1 Cebus imitator
AATCCCAGCTACTCAGGAGGCTGAGGTAGGAGAATTGCCTGAACCCAGGAGGCGGAGGTTGCAGTGAGCTGAGATTGCGCCATTGCACTCCAGCCTGGGTAATATGAGTGAAACTCCGTCTCAAAAAAAAAAAAAAAATCAGGGTCTTTGGTTGGGCATGGTGGCTCATGCCTATAATCTCAGCAGTTTGGGAGGCTGAGGCAGGCAGATCATTTGAGCTCAGGAGTTCAAGACCAGCCTGACCAACATGGCGAAACCAACAAAAATCAGCTGGTCTTGGTAGTGAGTTCCTGTAATCCTAGCTACTCAGGAGGCTGAGGCAGGAGAATTGCTTGAACCCAGGAGGTGGAGGTTGCAATGAGCCAAGACCACGCCATAGCGCTCCAGCCTGGGAACAGAGTGAGACTCTGTCTCAAAAAATAAATAAATAAATCAGGGTCTTGGGCTGGGCACAGTGGCTCATGCCTGTAATCCCAGCAGTTTGGTTGGGAGGCTGAGGCAGGCAGATCTTTTGAGCTCAGGAGTTCAAGACCAGCCTGACCAACATGGCTAAACTCACAAAAATCAGCTGGTCATGGTAGCGCATTCCTGTAATCCCCAGCTACTCAGGAGGCTGAGGCAGGAGAATCACTTGAACCCAGGAGGTGGAGGCTGTGGTAAGCCGATATCATGTCATTGCACTCTTGTCTGGTTGATAGAGCCAGATTCTTTATCAAAAAAAACAAAAAACAAACAAACAAAAACAACAACTGGGTACTGATTAGGATGAGACATAGGAGCATTTAAAGAGATACTCACTCCTAGGTGCCGACTTATGCTTGGAGAAACCTGAGAGTGAGTGCCCCCAGTTGTGCCCTGGGTGTCCCCATATGTCTCTCCCTAATCCCAAGTAAAATTAGCCTTTCTTTTCATGGGGGCTGAGGCCTAGCCTTCTAGTACCTTTTCCTTATAGACCTAGACTATTCCAGTACCCACAGATTCTGAAATGAGACTTTTTTTTCTTTTTTTCCTAAATCCAGGCTCAAGTGCGGTGGTTTGACCACAGCTCACTGCAGCCTTAATCTCACGGGCTCAAGAGATCCTCCCACCTCCCTCAGCCTTCCAAGTAGTTGGGATCACAGACATGCACGACTGTGCCTGGCTAATTAAAAAAAAATTTTTTTGGGGGGGTAGAGATAGGAGTCTTGCTATGTTGCTCAGGCTGGTCTTGAACTTCCGGACTCAAGTGATCCTCCCACCTCAGCAAGATCTTTGTTCAAGTTTTATCTTCACCACTTCTTTGACCTCTCTGAATGTCAGCTCTATAGTCTGTTCTCATCTGTACAGGAGGATGACAAGATCTGCCCCTCTGGATCTTCGAAAATACTACATGAGAGAATAGTGAGCATGCATGAATGGTATTACTACTGCGAGTAATTAACAGAATTCAAAAATATAAAACACTCTTTTAGGTACTTCCTGGAGACTAAAGGAATAGGCTCAAAGCTAGAATATGAGGATTTAGGGAAACTAAGAGGAAGAATTTCCTGACCATGGTCCTTAAGAGAAGTGTGGAATTATTTTTGAAGAACTTTAAGTACAAAAGCACTTCTCATCTGCCAGGGATGGTTTGAACATAGTCCTACTTGAAGGGAGATGTGGCAAACAAGCTCATTTGTGGTTCTCTCTAGTAAAGGAATAAATAGGATTGTTAAGGAAATCCCCAAGGGCTTAAAAAAAAAAAAGCAGTGTTGACATTAATACGAAACACTAAGTTAATACAAAATAGTTGCACTAAAAGAGCCAACTAATTTAAGGAAGACATCAACAGAAGGGCCACAGAAAAATTTCGTCATTTAGAGTATCATACAAACAAAGAGAAGAGGAAAAGAATTCCAAAGTTTGTCTCCTTGTCTTCAATGGGGAGGACCGGTATTCAATCTATCTGGAATAATTTCTACGATGTGACTTTTAAATCCCCCCACTGGCAACTTACGAGCTTAATTCAGAATTTCTTCCTTCTCTCATTTCTGCATCTTTTGCTGCAGTCTAAGTCTATTTTCTTTAATTCTGTGCTCAATGAAAATAGCCAACATGAGGTTACTTCCTCCCAGGGGCTTGCTTTACTTAAAGTGAGTCACTGGTCTTTTGCCTAGGATTAAGAAGATTTCAGTCTCCTCCTTTCTTTAGTTCCTTTTTCCTGAGTAACATCAGTAAGTTGTCTGTAGCCCTCAGGACCCAGCCACGTGCGGGGCAAGAGGAACAGGGTTCACAACATTGTGCAGGACTATTACTCACTTTGCTTTAGAGATGAATTTGTAAGTGTCATTCCAGTAAGCCAGAAGATCCGTTGCCTCTTCATCATATACCCGAATGTTATGATACTCAAAGACTCCTGGGAAGAAGTTATCTATCTCTCGAGTGACATTCAAGATATACCGTACCCTGCAAGGAAATCAAGGGAGAATATATACTCTACTACTCAGGCTAAATCCAATTCGAAGCACTGTTTTTCCTTACTTAAAACTTGTTTACTCCATAGGTTGAAATTAAATACAAAAATAATAAAGAAAGCTAAAAAAACTAAGAGGTTATATTTATTTATTAGAGAAATTATACAACAGGGTTCCTGGGCATACCTGGGCATCAGGGAGTTATTAAGCAAAAAGTTATCCACTATGTTCAATATCTAAATTCTGTTTTCAGTATATGTAGTTATGCAATCTCACCTTTGATAATCTTCTGAAAATATACTCTCATTTTACTCCAAAGAATCAATTTGCAGCTATAATCAGACACTTTCTCTGTTATTAAAATTATCAGCAATATAATTTATTATCTGAAAGTCACCTGTATAAAATCACACTACTGACATGGACCCCAAGAAAAAAAACAGCGAACGAATAACAATTTCTTCCTATTTTTCTAAGTGCCAGATTGTTAGGTTTTGTGCTATTACTCTTGCTAAACTACATAAAAGGCAAATGAGGCCAGAACGGGAAGAGTCAGAGAAAAACTGGACTTAAAACTCCCTTAAACTCATACTTGCAGAAGAATTTCTCTATCAAAACAGTCTTCTGTTATCTCTCTCACTGTAAAATCTCAACACATGCCTGAGTTTCATTTACCAAATGCTATCTTTTCTTAATGCTGTGTGGACTCAGACATAGCTGGATGTCTAAGTTTACTCCAACAATACAACATGGACTTACTCATTTCTCTCTGAGATGCTGCTTCCTTCTCTGAACAAATGTGAAGTTCTATAAACACAAACTCTGAAATTGATGAAATGAATATAGAAAAAGAATGCAGCCATAGCTAACCAAATCTGTGGTTAAGGTCAAGTGGCCAAAAATTTTCTCAGACATGAATTGAATCTGTTTTAACTTGGCATCAAAGCCCACTACTACAAAAAAAAAAAAAAATTTTTTTTTTTTAAAAATTTAGAAAGCAAGCTCAGCCGGGCGCAGCGGCTCACACCTGTAATCCCAGCACTTTGGGATGCTGAGTGGACGAATCATCTAAGGTGAGAAGTTCGAGACCAGCCTGGTCACATGGTGAAACCCCAGCCCTACTAAAAATACAAAATTAGCTGGGCGTAGTGGCACATGTCTGTAATCCCGGCTACTTGGGTGGCTGAGGCAGGAGAATCACTTGAACCTGGGAGGTGGAGGTTGTGGTGAGC
>NW_016107455.1:1331220-1338606 GCF_001604975.1 Cebus imitator
AAAAAAAAAAAAAGGAAAAAAGGCAGGCAACGCACTTTCCTTATTTTATTATATTGTTTATTTATTTATTTTTCTGAGATGGCGTCTTGCTCTGCAGCCTAGAGCTGGAGTACAATGGCAAGATCTTGGCTCATTGCAACCTCTACCTCCTGGGTTCAAGCAATTCTCCTGCTTCAACCTCCTGAGTACCTGAGATTACAGGTATGTGCCACCACTCCTGGCTAATTTTTGTGTTTTTAGTAAAGACGGGGTTTCATCATGTTGGCCAGGCTGGTCTCAAACTTCTGACCTCATGATCTGCCCGCCTTGGCCTCCCAAAGTGCTGGGATTACAGGTGTGAGCCACCATGCTCAACCTCCTCATTTTATTGAAAATAAAAATGAACACTCTCCCACCTCTAATCCCATACCTCAGTAATGAATTATGGCACTATCTTTCTAGAGGCAGGACACAGCCTCCCAATCCTTTTCATTATAGAGCTGTAAGCAGTCACTAGCAATTGGAACTGAAACTCCTTGAAACTTTTTTGCCATCTCGGCATCAAATGACTCTATATAGAGTAACATTTTACTTTGGGTTAGGTTCTAAAGTCAGTAAATTGCATGGAAATGGCCTTAATGTCAAAATTACCCTTAAAAATCACATAAGTTATCTACATGGGGTAATACAGATGGTTTTGTGTTCAGATCCCTGAACTGTAATTCTTTACATATTAAAGTTTAACAATCACTGAATTTAAGAAACAAGATTTAAGTGGCTATCTGGAAATTTGACCATACTGTTTTTAAAGACAACTAGATATAGTTAGTTGCATTTTATAATTTAGCCTTCTAAGAAGCAAATGAGATGATGGGTCTCATCTCCAGCAGAGATTATGTTCTAAATTCATATGTATATAAGACATGATTCCAATGCTTTTGGCAAACACTACTATACCAAATTTCAGATTTCATACTAAACACTGTATCTAGGTTTCCCAGAATTACAGATTTTTTTTTTTTTTTTTTTTTCCCAGAGTCTCGCTCTGTTGCCCAGGCTGGAGTGCAGTAGCATGATCTCAGCTCACTACAACCTTGGCTTCCCCGATTCAAGCAATTCTCCTGCCTTAGCCTCTCGAGTAGCTGGGATTACAGGTGCCCACCATCATGCCCAGCTAATTTTTTGTATTTTTAGTAGAGATGAGGTTTCACCATGTTGGCCAGGCTGGTCTTGAATTCCTGACCTCAAGTGATCCACCTGCCTCAGCCTCCTAAAGTGCTGGGATTACAGGTGTGAGCCACTACACCTGGCCAGAATTACAGAATTTTTAAAGCTTGATGACTTGGAAAGTTTGTAAAAAAAACATTGTCCCACTCCTAAGGAAATCTTAAGGAGACTCCTGTATATAAAGCAGATGCAATATTATTAATCTTGTTGAATTAGGGGGTCCTTAGCTTCAGGAGCACTTGCAAATAAGGCAAATGGTAGACACAGGATTAGAACTGAGGTCTCTGAATTCCCAACACAGTTTACTAATCCATTTTCTCTCCTTATCTGCCACTAGGCAAGTCACAGTTCTCATATATGTGTGAATGTACCTATCATTCATTCACATTTACTCAGCATCCTCTTGTTACACAACTCTGAGCTAGGTAAATAGTAGGCTATAAACAAGACTAAGATACAGTGTCTGCCTTCAAGAACTCTAGACTCAATTCTTATTAATTTAAATTTTCCAAGTTTTATTTAACTTCAAATCTTAAATTAAGCAAGCAGATTCCCTTCCTGGAATTCTTTGTATAACAATCATTTGTGTTAAGTCCTGTTCCAAGTTCATTTTGCCAGTTATGAAATACCTTTCATGTGGGGAAGAAGTTGGGTATATTTATCCACTCATGATAAAGATAACTAGAAGGCTTATGGCTGAGAAAACAGGCAGCCAGCAACCATCACTACCTCTGAGTCCCAGCTGGTCATATCTCTTTCCACTATGAAGAGTTAGCATGGCAAATTTCAGATCTGATTTTCTCTTTTCTTATTGGGATCATCTGACTTCCTAAAGTGAATGAATTTCAATGAGAAACTTAGTAGGCATTAGATAAGGGAAGAATGGTAGCTTTTTACTTGCTGAATGTTCACTGCAGTCTCGATTGCTACAATCAAACTTAATAACCATGCTGCTTAGGGACAATTTTCTTAATATAAGGTAGGTCCTCTTCAATTTCAGAAGCTTGTCCAGTTCACATCCATAACCTACAGAGTCTTGAAGCAGCTTACTATACAGGATAGGGACTGAGTCTTAATTTATCTGTGGATCCCTAGCACCTGGCCCTTTATCCCAAAGATGATGCTCAATAAATGTTGAATGAACAGCTCTGTGAGTCCAACATATGCAATTCTATGTATTCTCGCATAAAAATAAAAATTTGATTTTAAACATCACCAAAGTTTTGCACATTTGTTTTTCAAAGTCTTTCAATTAAAGCAGCTGATATTTCTTGGGAGGTGGGGGAATGAAACAGAGGGAGAATAGCTGTTTTTATTTTTCTTAGAGTACATCTGATTAGAATCAGTTGGAAGCAACTCTTAAGATTAAAGTTACCCATTGATACCTCCTTGATGTGAAAATGTAAAGATAAAACAGGGACTTCTGTCACATAGGGGTGTCAGTAAATACTTTGTGTGCTTACCCTCGGTTCTGTAAGTCCTCTAAGTTGGAGGCATTCCATTCCGAGCCCTATGGAGCCAAAAAGACAAGGTTAAGGAGTATTAGAAAACAACCAAATACAATACTTGGAAATGAGTGAGGGAAAGAGCGGAACTTTCAAAACGAAGACTGATAACATCTACACAGTGCCCTTTAAGTGCCAGCCACTTCATATGTTATCACATTTAGTTTTCACAAATGATAGAGTAAGAATGTTATTTTCATCTTCATTTTTACAGATATAAAACCAACTCACAGAATTCAAATAATTTTTGCTCATGATCATAGAGCAGAATAAGTGTCTTTAACCATCATCCAATTGAAATTAGATGTCTTCTGCTATTCTTGCTCATAGCAATCTGATATTTTCCTCGACAGCATGTATCATAACTTGTAGCTATATATTTATTTATGTGCTTGTTTTCTAACTACCTTTAACATAAGCTCCTAGAGGACAGGAACTAGCTCTTTTGTTCCTTATGGAAATCCATGCACCTTGCACAGTGCCTGGTACCTGGCAAGTGCTCAATAAACATTTGCTGAATTTTCAGATACAAAAGCAGCATTATGTTTTGAACTACACCTTATTCCAAAGCTCACACTCTTTTTAGTGCATTAAGTTGGATCTAAGGAGTTAAAGGACAGAACATGTGTGTGGCAGGAAAAGAGAGAGAAATAGCAACCTCTGTCAAACAGATAAGGGAAGCATGATATGTAACATTTTAAGATAGGGATAAATGGCAAACTTTGGAGAGGAGGTTCTGCAGATGATCTGGAGGATACACCAATTATTAATATTTTGCCACATTTTTTCTCTTTCCTTCTTTCCCTTTTCTTTCAGTATATCCTACTTTTTTTTTCCACTGAACCATCTGAGAGCAATTTGTGTACCATGACACTTAACTTCAATACTTGAGCATGTATGATCTAAGAACACTTTCTTATATAATATCATGATCATATCAAAGAAATGTAACATTAATACAATAACCTAATACATTATACATGTTTGAATTTCCACAAATGTCCCCAAAATGTCCTTTATATTCACTCAACCAATAATCATTCTTCACATTTAGTTGTCATATCTCTATCTTCTAGCTACATTTTTCTTTTTTGAAATGGAGTCTCACTCCATTGTCCAGGCTAGAGGGCAGTGGTGTGATCTTGGCTCACTGCAACCTCCACCTCTGGGGTTCAAGCGATTCTCCTGACTCAGCCTCCCGAGTAGCTGGGATTATTGGTATGCATCACCATGCCCAGCTAATTTTTGTATTTTTAGTAGAGATGGGGTTTCACCATGTTGTCCAGGCTGCTCTTGAACTCCTGACCTCAAGTGATCCATTTGCCTTGGCTTCCCAAAGTACTGGGATTATAGGCATGAGCCACTGTGCCTAGCCTACTTATTTTTTTTAGAGACAGAGTCTTGCTCTGTTACCTAGGCTGGAGTGAAGCAGCACACTGCATCCTTGAACTCCTGGGCCTGGCTAATTTTTTCACTTTTGTTTTTTAGAGATGGCGGTCTCACTATGTTGCCCAGGCTGGTCTCAAACTCTTGGCCTCAAGTGATCTTCACCATGTTTGCTTCCCAAAATGTCGGGATTACAGAGTAAGCCACCATACCCAGGCTAGCTTTAAAATAGTCCACCTTCTGCTTTCTTTGGGAGTGGAAGGGTCTTTCATGATATTGACATTTTTGTAGACTCCAGATTTATCTTGGAAAATTCTCCACAACCTGTATATATTTTTTTCTGAGATGGAGTCTTGCTCTGTCGCCCAGACTAGAGTACACTGGTGTGCTCACTGCAACCTCTGCCTCCCGGGTTCAAGGGAGTCTCCCACCTCAGCCTCCTGAGTAGATGGGATTACAGGTGTGCACCACCACGCCTAGCTAATTTTTGTATTTTTAGTAGAGACGAGGTTTCTTCATGTTGGTCAGGTTGGTCTTGAACTCCTGACCTTGTGATCCACCTGCCTCAGTCACCCAAAGTGCTGGGATTACAGGTGTGAGCCACCACGCCCAGCTGTATTTTTTTTGGAGGCAGGATCTTTTTTTTTTTTTTTTTTGAGACGGAGTTTCACTCTCGTTACCCAGGCTGGAGTGCAATGGCACGATCTCGGCTCACCGCAGCCTCCGCCTCCTGGGTTCAGGCAATTCTCCTGCCTCAGCCTCCTGAGTAGCTGGGATTACAGGCACGTGCCACCACGCCCAGCTGATTTTTTGTATTTTTAGTAGAGACAGGGTTTCACCATGTTGACCAGGATGGTCTCGATCTCTTGACCTTGTGATCCACCTGAAGGCAGGATCTTTTTATGGTGCCCAGGCTGGAGCTCAGTGGCTATTCACAGGTGCCATCATTGTGTGCTACAGCCTTGAACTTCTGGCCTCAAGTGATTGTCCTGTCTCAGTCTCCTGAGTACCTGGGACTACAAGTGCATGCTACTGTACCTGGCTTGCATTCAATTTTACAGTGCTTTTTCTATTCTTTTCCATTTAATATTTTGAGCATGCAAAACTTTTATATGATTAAAAGTCAAAAGTTTATTAAAAAGTAAACGTAGAAGTCTCACTGTCACTCCTATCTCTTTAATTCCTATTGGTAATATTTTTATTAGTTTCCGATTTATTCTATTTTGAAAAAATATAAGCAAACATATAGCAATATATACTTATTGCTACTCCTTACTCATATTACCAATTCTTACGCAAAAGTAACATGCTACACATTGTTTTTATTCACTGCTTTCATTTTACATGTATTTCATTTTATATATCCTCAAAACCAATACATATAACAGTTCATAGAAATCTTCCTTATTCTTTCCTACATCTGTATAGTACCTCATGAATAGTGATGTAATAGTTTATTCAACTCGTCTCCTATGAATGATATTACATATTTGTGGAAGCAGGATTGCTGGGACAAAGAAAGAATACGGTTTTGTTAGACAATGTTAAATTTCCCTCTATAGAGGTTGAAACAATTCTGTGTTCCCATCAGCAATGCATGAGAGCACCACTTTCCCCATAACCTTTCCAATAAAATGTGTGGTTAAGTTTTTGAATTTCTGCCAATCTGATAGGTGTCTCAATGCAGTTTCAATTTGCATTTCTCTTATGAGTAAAACTGAGCAACTTTTCATTGTTTAAGGTCCATTTTCTGTCTCTGAGCTATCTGTTCTTATTTTCTAAAAAGGCAGACATTTTATTTTTATTTTTTATATATATATTTTGAGACAGAGTCTCTCTCTGTTGCCAGGCTGGAGTGCAGTGGTTCGACCTCAGCTCACTGCATTCTCTGCCTTCTGGGTTCAAGCTATTCTCCTGCCTCAGCCTCCCGAATAGCTGGGATTACAGGCATGTGCCACCACGCCTGGTTAATTTTTGTATTTTTAGTAGAGATCAGGTTTCACCATGTTGGCCAGGATGGTATCAATCTCCTGACCTCATGCTCCACCCACCTCGGCCTCCCAAAGTGCTGGGATTACAGGCATGAGCTACCATGCCTGGCCAGGGCAGACATCTTATAATAAGAGTTTACTCTTTTAGAATTAAAGGCATTAAATAGAATTCAGTATTAGAAAACTTAGATTCAGGTTCTGACTGCCCTTCCTACTGTGGGGACATTAGGGCCAACTGCTTAACCTCTCTTTTTGTTATTATTATTTTTTGAGACAGAGTCTTGCTCTGTTGCCAGGCTGGAGTGCAGTGGCATGATCTCCACTCACTGCAGCCTCCGCCTCCTGGGTTCAAGTGATTCTCCTGCCTCCGCCTCCCAAGTAGCTGGGGCTACAGGCACGTGCCAGTATGCCCAGTTAATTTTTGTATTTTTAGTAGAGACAGGGCTTCACCATGTTGGCCAGGATGGTCTCCATTGCTTGACCTCATGATCCACCTACCTCAGCCTCCCAAAGTGCTGGGATTACAGGCATGAGCCACTGCACCCGGCCAACCTCTCTGTCATTATTTTCTTTATTTGTAAAACGACAATACTCTTCCCATCCCAGTCCTATATATTTAATGGGTTCCTTTCCCTCAAATTATACATGCAAAGTTTTCCCATATTAAAATGGAAAACCCCTCTCTTTGTCATAAATCCTTCTGTAGACTCTGCTCTTTCTCCCTTTCCTACATGGCTTCATAGTAATAAAGTCAAATACTTACTTTCTGGCTGGGGGCAGTGGCTCACACCTGTAATTCCAGGATTTTGGGAGGCTGAGGCAGGTGGATCATGAGGTCAGGAGTTTGAAACCAGCCTGGCCAATATGGTGAAACCCCATCTCCACTAAAAATACAAAAATTAGCTGGGCATGGTGGCACATGCCTACAGTCCAGCTACTTGGGAGGCTGAGGCAGAAGAATCGTTTAAACCTGGGAAGTGGAGGTTGCAGTGAGCTGAGGTCGCACCACTGCACTCCAGCCTGGGCAAAAGAGTGAGAAGCCTGTAATCCCAGCAATTTGGGAGGCCAAGGCAGACAGATACCTGAGGTTGGGGATTGGAGACTAGCCTGACCAACATGGAGAATCCCTGTCTCTACTAAAAATACAAAAAATTAGCTGGGCATGGTGGTGCATGCCTGTAAATCCAGCTACTTGGGAGGCTGAGGCAGGAGAATTGCTTGAACCTGGGAGGCGGAGGCTATGGTGAGCCAAGATTGCGCCATTGTACTCCAGCCTGGACAAGAGTGAAACTTAGTCT
>NW_016107455.1:1338669-1341343 GCF_001604975.1 Cebus imitator
AAAGGAAAAAAAAAATCAAACACTCACTTTCTCTATTTCCTCATTTTCCACGTCTCAATCCATAGCACTTTGGCCTCTGCCCTTATCACTATTGCTGATGTTACTACAGTAATGACCTCTCCTAATCATCTGTATCTTTATTCCATTGGCTTTCTCTGAGTATCTATCTGATATGGCTCATCATGTTTTCCTTTCAGAATTAGATCAGACTGTACAAATACCTAGTCTCATGCCTCACACAATAAAGAGGATCGACAAATGTTTGTTAATTGGAAGATCAAATGTGACCATTAGATGAAGCACTTTGAAAATTGTCAAGTGTTGTGTAAGTACTATCATATTACAGGTGATCTGTAATCTGGCCATTGAACTGGGAGTTCTCAAGGACACTGTGCTGAAATTCCATTTAGGAAAAGGTCAGTAAGTGATGTACAGGCAAGGGTTCTGCTGGCTTGTTTTAAAAAATATGAGAGGTTCCGAAGGTTCTGCTCAACCTTGGAAAACAAGCTCCCACAGCAAAGAAATAGGCAAGAACCACAAAGGACTTCAACGAGGCAGATGCCAAACAATAGGGGCTGAGAGGTTAAACTAGAGCCAGTGAAATGTGACCACCTCACTTCTTAATTTAAAAATCTCAATCCTTCGTGGAACTCTGTCCAGTTAGATGAAAATAACACTGACGTGATGGATAAAGTCCCTGGTTTTCATCCACCTGTCCAGAGAGAGTTCAACCTGACAATGTGAAGTGATACCTCTCCATACGCAAATAAATTAAAGGCATTGGTTACTGACTCACTGAAGCCCATAAAAAGTGACTCGGGCTACAGTTAGGGCTGCTTCAGGTTCAATCTGAAAGACCTGGAGTCCACTTGGTCTAATTACTTTTCTGTCCTCAATACAAATACCATGTATATTAGACTTCTGGGGCCCTTCACAGACTCATTTTTTTCCCCTTATGTTTCATAGGCTTATGGTGACATAATTCTATGGGGGTTTCCATTATGTTCTATGTAATTAAGCAAAGCATATTCTAATTTTACCGAAGTGTAAAATGAAATCTTCGGACTATAATACATTTTAAAGTAAGTTCATTTCTTTTACTCTGGTTCCCTTGCACTGTACGCTGGCCCAAAGACCAAGTAACTGCTTTCATGTTATCCTGAGGAAATAGCCTTGCTGGAGTCCAACTGTCCAAGTAAAATAGAAGAGGACAGCACATTTATAGCAAATAAGGACTGTACTGTGAGTCCTGCTAAGATAAATGTAACTTGACATAATATCCAAGGACTGGTATCTCTGTCTATATTTTATCATACTATTTCTATACCCTCAATACTGTAAGTCACATTACTGTGGCAACCTGGCATAAGCTCTTTATTAACTTTTCCTTTTAAGAGAAGTTTATGCTATACCTCCAATTCAGGGACAAAAATCATGACTATGATAAAATAATCCTTTCGATTACGGTCTCATCTATTTATACATCCTCTGTTTCTCTGCATCTACAGTAAAATTAACAAATTTGAGGCTGAATTTTTTTTTTAACTTCAGGGGTACATGTGCAGGTTTGTTACATAGGTAAACTTCTGTCATGGGGGTTTGTTGTACAGATTATTTCATCACCCAGGTATTAAGCCTACTACCCATTAGCTATTTTTTCCTGATCCTCTCCCAGGCTGAATTTTTCTTTGAAAAGGAAACACTATTCCAAAAAGATCTGTAATGTCAAATTGCTAAAAAGATAATCAGCAGTAAAAGTTTTGACTACTTTTTAAATTCATGAGCAAAATTACAGGTGATGAGTCTGACATACTTGTTTGCCTGCTTTTCTGCAAATGGTCTCTGTCAACATCTAGCTTTTTCTCAGCCAAATCAGACAGCCTCCAGGAGAGCTGATGATACTGAAACTTAGTTGGGCAAAGGCTTGCAGCTCAGAGAAGTGATATGCTTGTAAGGGTGTAGAATCTCTTTTTCTAGAAACACCCTGGCTTTGCACCAATCAATTCTCTCTTCACAATACAGCTTTTATTTAAGCTATAATCTACACTTTCCCTCTCTATATCAGCTGGATATTTTGCCCAATAAACAGATCTCTATGCAGTATACTGCAGAGCTGAGTGTTCTTCCAAAGGGAGGGAAAAATCCTGTTGCCTCTCTTTACTCAATCTGGTTGAGCTCCAGGCATGGAAGCTATGCACAAGATGAGATGACTTTGCAGAAAATTAACACCACCGCTTGCAGCTAGAATGCCTCTTTTTCCATGTCATTGCTGGTAAAGCCAGCAGGGCATAGACTCACTGGAGAAGAGACAGGGATTTGGACATAGGATATGGCAGTGTAAACAAAGGGAGGAAGCCACCAAGGAACAAGTATAATAAGATGTTTAGACAACCTGTTCATGCATTTACTTTGTTAGATAGGAGTTAAATTACAGGGTTCCTCAATTTTGAATATTTCCCCCCCAAATAAAAATTCACAAGGGAAAGAAAATGTCCATTTTCTAGAATACAGAAGTATACCTGAGGCAGAAGAGATTTTCCTTTGTTCAAAAATATGTATATATACACACAATGCTGATGTGCAAAAAAGTACATAGATGTGTATTTAAAAAGTAAAAAAACTCTATGTGATACTCTTTTTTTTTTTTTCTTTTTTGAGACGGAGTTTCGCTCTT
>NW_016107455.1:1341829-1344320 GCF_001604975.1 Cebus imitator
TGTTGACCAGGATGGTCTCGATCTCTTGACCTCGTGATCCACCCGCCTCGGCCTCCCAAAGTGCTGGGATTACAGGCTTGAGCCACCGCGCCCGGCTTATGTGATACTCTTATACTGAATACATGTCATAAATTTGTCCAAACCCAGATAATATACAACACCAAGAGTGAGCCCTATTGTAAACTATGGGCTTTAGTTTATAATGATGTGTCAATGTAGACTAACGAGCTGTCACAAATGTACCACTCTGGTGGAGGATGCTGACAATGGGGGAGACTATGCATGTGTTGGGGCAAGTTGTATATGGGAAATTTCCATACCCTTTGCTCAATTCTGCTGTGAACCTAAAACTGTTTTTTTAAAAAATAAAGTTGATATATTTGTGTCTGTATATAGATAAATATATATATATATATATATATACATATACAAATAAAAGTAAATAAGATTGGGGCTGGGTGCAGTGGCTCACACCTGTAATCCCAGAACTTTGGGGGGCCAAAGCAGGCAGATCAGGAGTTCCAGTCTGGCCAACATAGTGAAACCCCGTCTCTACTAAAAACACAAAAAATTAGTCGGGTGTGGTGGTGTGCACCTGTAATCCTAGCTACTCAGGAGAATTGTGTGAACCCAGGAGGCAAAAGTTGCAGTGAGCTGAGATTGTGCCACTGTATTCCAGCCTACGTGACAGAGTGAGACTCCATCTCAAAAAAAAAAAATTGGAAGGCAATATTATATATAAATATTATATAACAAAAGATGACGGTGATTATCAGTCTTGATTAAATAAATAATCTGTTGTCTTCTAAAATTTTTTAAAATGAACATGGATTATTATCATTATTATTTTGAGACAGGGTCCCACTCTGTTGCTCAGGGTGGAGTGCAGTGGCTCGATCATGGCTCACGGCAGCCTCAAACTCCCAGGCTCAGGTGATTCTCCCAATTTGGCCACCCCACAAGTGCTGGGATTATAGATATGAGCTATCATACCTGGCCAGAATTATTTTTTTAATAAGAAAAAAACTCAAGACAGGAGATTATGCCTGACAATAATGAAATCATGGTATTACTCTACTAGCAGAAATGCTCAAATGTATTTGTAGTTGATTAGGGAAATGTAATTTTAGGGAAATTAGATTTTTTTTCTGTTTACAATACTGTTAACATTGGCTTGCATGGCCTAAGATATACCACTTGAGAAGGGAGTAGTTCTTGAGTGGGTGGCACCAGAGACACAGGAAAGCATGCATTAAATAAAACAGGTTGATCAGTCAGAAACTGTATTTGATATTCGTCACGTCTGAATTCTTTTACATGTTAAAAGCCAAGCTCAATGGGAAACTTGACTCCCAAGTTTGCAGCTTCAGTCACATGAGCTCTAACTTTTAGCTACAGGTATTTGCCCTTCATAAAAACTAGTCTCAGTAAGACAGTTGGGAGGGCCCCATAGAATGAGTGACTCCCAAGTTTTCCATAGATAACACAAAGATTCTTTCCAATAATACAAGAGCAGGATATATCTGAATGCTTGTGGAAACACACATAAGAGACAACAAAGTCAGGTGCCTTGCAAATGGAAAGGCCAACGACGGTTTGGCAGTATGATCTACAACCAGAAATGGCAACACATATTGGTCAGTTATTTAATGGAAAAGAAGTTCTCCTCCCAGCTCACAGCTTTTCATGAGTAACTGCATAGCTAATATACCAGTACGAATCATTCTAGACTCATATATCCTAGGGTGTCAACAAGTTATTTCAGGGCACAAGTCTTCAAAGGCATAGTCTGAGTGCCTCATGAAATACACTCGAATATTCAGAGTGAGGCGGATCCAGTTGCGTCGGTTCCTGTGCATTTACTCCCCTTTTCTTCTGGTTTCCCAGTTTCTAATCATTTCACAGTTCATACATGTCCTCAAGAAGAGAAAGGAAGTAAAAATCAAACCAACTGATTTAGTTCCTTGTAAGCATTTTTGGTGAAAGTGTGCGGGAAGTGGACACAAAATGAAGTTTTGGCATTCTCCATTGATTTTAATTATTCTTGTTAACTTTGTTCTCACTACATGTACAGATAAGAACTAAAACTCTAACATTTGAGAGAAAAATAGGTCTTAGGATTTTTCGAAGCTTTTACAATCTACCTGTTAGGTCTCCTTGGGCTAATTACAAGGTCACTAAATGTTCAGGAACCATGAAGAACAATTTTTAGTCACCAATTTTTTTTTGGTAATCATAAAAGCAGAGACTCAAAGTATAGCTATAAGGTTTCGTATGTTTGAAAGTCCAGTAGTCTCTTGTCTCTCAGTTATAGTAGCTCCCACCAGCTCTACTCAGATATAATCAGACCTTAGACATATTTGCAGATTTGAGAGTGAGCTTAAAGGATCATCCTATTAAGGCTAATTAAGACTATTAAGACTAAGGATCATCTATTTTTTTTTTTTTTTCTTGAGATAGAGTCTCACTCTGTTTCCCAGGCTGGTGTTCA
>NW_016107455.1:1344564-1350603 GCF_001604975.1 Cebus imitator
CGTGATCCACCCGCCTCGGCCTCCCAAAGTGCTGGGATTACAGGCTTGAGCCACCGCACCCGGCCTAAGGATCATCTATATAAGACTAATTTGGTGCCAGGTGCAATGGCTCATGCCTGTAATCCCAGCACTTTGGGAAGGCCGAGGTGGGCAGATTGCTTGAGCTCAGGAGTTCGAGACTAGCCTGGGTAACATGGTAAAACCCCATCTCCACAAAAAAATACAAAAATTAGCTGGGGGTGGCACATGCTTGTGGTCCCAGCTACTTAGGAAGCTGAAGAGGGAGGATCACTTGAGCCTGGGAGGTTGAGGCTGCATTGAGCTGAGGTTGTGCCACTACACTCTACCATGCACAACAGAGAGAGACCCTGTTTCAAAAATAAAAATAAAAATGAAAATAAAAATGAGGGTCGGGCATGGTGGCTCACACCTGTAATCATGGCACTTTGGGAGGGTGAGGCAGGCGGATCACCTGAGGTCAGGAGTTCAAGACCAATGTGGCCAAGATGGAAAACCTCCTCTCTACTGAAAATACAAAAATTAGCCAGGTGTGGTGGTGTGCACCTGTAGTCCCAGCTACTCTGGAGGCTGAGGCAGGAGAATTGCTTGAACCGAGGAAAAGGAGGTTGCAGTGAGCCAAGATTGTACCATCACACTCCAGTCTGGGTGACAGTGAGACTCTGTCACACACACACACACACACACACACACACACACAATAAGATAATTGATGAGGTTTGGGTTTAAGTACTTTTGTCTTTAATGTAAGTTACATTTTATTCATGTATAATAAAATTTAACAATTGCTCCCACCCATGAGTCCATATAGGCTAGCTTCAGTACACCACTTAAAAGTGGCCTTAAAACTTACCAAAAACACATGCTCGAATATCTGTGTAGGGCTATCCATTTGACCAAGGATCACTATCATTTCATTGTCTATAAATTCCTTGAATTCCCGCAAGTTGCACACCATTTGCATTTCCAACTCTGTTCTTATCTGAAACAAAGATGACATATTGTACTCATCTCTTAAAGTCCCTCTGTACTTTCAACCATGCACTGTTTCTAGCCCCACACCTATTGTTATCCCACTGCTAGTCTTGGAACAAATGAGGAATCAAGGTCTCTTACCTCTTTGGATGTAATATTCTCCAAATCCTTCTGCATCATGATCTCCCTTAATTTGGTTTTAATTAGCCTTTCTGTTCGTTCACGTTCAGTTGGTCTGAGAAGAAAGAAATTATGATTTTTCTTAAGCAGAAATTTGACTAAGTTAATGAATGTACCATTTGATAAGGTTTCCAATCTAGCAAACTTTGCCTCTGTTACCCTCAAATTCAAATTGTGGAAGCATGGCAAAATAAAATTATATTTTAAAAAGTGTATTAGTTTATTTTTAGAATGTACAGAATTTAAACATGTTAGAAGTTATTACTCTGAAGAGGTTATATATGTGTAAAGTCCTTAAATACATTAATGTATATAGATCATGAGGGAGCAAAGATAATTTGGGTATACTGAGTGCAATACTTTAATGGAGCACCATATCCATACTTTTTCTCTTTAAGTATCCCTGAGTATCACTTACTGAGCTAGAATGCCCAGCTGGGTAGACCAGTAGTATGACCTACCTTGGAACTAAAATCTTCTGTGGTTTAAAATGCCACCTTATGCTGATAAGTCATTGTTGTGGTTCTAGAAAATGGGAAGAAAGAATGATCCTGCCTTCTTCAATAAGGCAAATCCTCTCCCAAAATGGGTTGCAGAGATCAACTACTTAGAGCCGTGGTCCCCAGTGGGTACCGGTCAGTGGCCTGTTAGAAGCTGGGCAGCAGAGCAGGAGGTGAGGGGTGGGAAAGCATTACTGCCTAAAAGCCTCCTGTCAGATCAGCGGCAGCATTAGATTCTCACAGGAGCAAACCCTATTGTGAACTGCACATGCGAGGGATCAAGGTTGCATGTTCTTTATGAGAATCTAACTAATGCCTGATGATCTGAGGTGAAACAGTTTCATCACGAATCTATCCACCACTCCACTGCTCCCTGTCTGTGGAAACTGGTCCCTGGTGCCAAAAAGGTTGGGGACTGCTGACTTAAGAGTACCTTCATCCAGAATGCTTTCCTTTTAATGACAACTCTCAAAATATCTCTGTGAAATAGTTATCCTTATTTTACAGGTAGAGGAAACAAACAACTGAAAAGCTAAGTGACCTGCTGATAACCACAGTGGGGCAGGAGAATTAGAACTCTCAGTCCAGCCTCATGCTCTACCTGAAGGATTATGTCACTTTCTTTAGTCTTCCGACTCTCTTTAAAATAAAATCACCCTTGGAACTTTAATATGAAATAAAACTAGGTAGCAGACTCTCCAATTATTAGAAAGGTAGTGGTTCAATGTAACTGGATACTTCTCCTCCAAAGCATAATTTCAGATTATGTGGAATTTGAATGAGGCTGACAGAGTACTTTGTTTCATCTCCTCCCCAACCCCTACTACCTACTCAAGAAAGGTATCTGGCTCTGCACCTCCTTATTTGGAGATGAAAATGGACTAAGCCTTCAGGCATCCTGCCTGCTCTTGCTGCCTACAGCCTTATCACTGGCTGCAAAAATAGCTTTGGTAATCTCCAAAGATGGATGCTCTAACCCCACAACCTTGGGGCCTCTCACCACTGGGCTCTTAATTTCTCGTGAACCCTACAGAATACAGCTAATACCTGAGCTGTTTCTCTTCAATTAACCAAGGTATTCCTGTCTTAACTAGGATTACAATTCTTATTTGTGCTTTATTTCTCCTAGATAGCTAATGATAGAAAATAAATGTATAATTTCAGTCTTCCATTAAAAATAAATATTGGGCCAGGAGCAGTAGTTAATGCATGTAATCCCAGCACTTTGGGAGGCCGAGGCGGGTGGATTGCTTGAGCACAAGAATTCGAGACCAGCCTGGGCAACTGGTGAAACCCCATACCTACAAAAAATAAAACAAAAAATTAGCTTAAAAATAAAATAAAAAATTAGCCAGGCATAGTGGCACATGGCTATAGTACCACAGCTACTTAGGAGGCTGAGGTAGAAGGATTCTTGAGTCCTGGAGGTGGAGGCTACAGTAAGCCCTGATTGTACCACTGTACTCCAGCCTGGGTAACAGAGCAAGACTCTGTCTCAAGAAAAAAAAAAAAAAAAAAAAAAAAAAAAAAAAAAAAAAAAAAAAAAAAAAAAAAAAAAAAAAGGTAAACACAAATTTTAGTACTTGTGTTCATGGATCAGATTCCCTAGTTCCTAAGCAATTTTTCCCTCAATCCCTCACAGGTGTTTGAGGCAGGGTGGTTGGGGAGTAGAAAGACCTAGGTTTTAATCCCAGCCCTGCTATTGGTGTGACTTATAACAAGTTCCTTCTCTTCCCTAAGCCTCTGTTTCCTTTTCTATAAAATGAGTAGAGCAGGCCGGGCACGACGGCTCACACCTGTAATCCCAGCACTTTGGGAGACCAAGGTAGGTGAATCACCTGAGGTCAGGAGTTCGAGACCAGCCTGGCCAACATGGTGAAATCCTGTCTCTATTAAAAATACAAAAATTAGCCATGCATGGTGGTGGGCGCCTGTAATCTCAGCTACTTGGGAGGCTGAGGCAGGAGAATTGCTAGAACCTGGGGGGTGAAGGTTGCAGGGGGCTGAGATGGGGCCATTGCATTCCACCCCAGGCTGACAACAGCGAGACTGTCTCAAAAAAAAAGAGCGGAGCAATAATACCTGTCTCATGATATTCTTATAAGGATTAAATAACATGTATGAAGTGCTGGGCATAACACCAGATGTGTATCCCCTATATGTATATTCCCTTCTTCCTTTCCTTGGATTACAAAATATAAATTATTCACAATAGAGTAAGTCTATTTTGGCACACATTCTCCCTGTAGTCTCAGCATTGTTTTATAGGCTTTTCTAGTCAGCTTAGGGAGGAGCGGAAATAGAAAAAGCATTACAACACACAAATCTGCTTTTTCCTTCTCGATTTCATTTGATAAAAATTTGAAAAATACATAAAAATACAAAGTAAATAAAAACCACTGAAAATTCCTCTACCCAGAGATAATCATTATTAATACTTGGCCTACAGCTTCCACTTATTCTTTTTCTGTGAACAGGCAGATGGTCTTAAAATATATCTTAAATTAGGGTTATACTGTACATACTAACAGTTAATAAGCCTTTATATTTGCCAGGGACGGCCTTTTATGTTTTTTGCTTATGGATATAAAGAGAGTACGAGCAATTTCTTTCTTCTTCTTGTTTTTTGTGCAGTTTCAAAATCTTCTCCAATAAAATCTTTTTTTTTTGGAGACAGATTCTCGTTCTGTCACCCAAGTTGGAGTGCAGTAGCACAATATGTGTGATCTTCTTGGGTCAGTGCAACCTCTGCCTCCTGGGTTCAAATGACGCTCCTGCCTGAGCCTCCTGAGTAGCTGGGATTACAGGTGCACGCCACCATGCCCAGCTAATTTTTGTATTTTTATTAGAGACGGGGTTTCAACATGTCGGCCAGGCTGGTCTCAAACTCCTGACCTTAGGTAATTTACCCACCCTGGCCTCCCAAAGTGCTGAGATTACAGGTGTGAGCCACTGTGCCCAGCTGTCTCTAATAAAATCTGGAAAAATGGGAAGAAAAGTTATCTTTCTCTCATGTAAGTCTGGTTTAGAATGCGCTTTCTTTGAGGTAGATGAGATATCCATTCCTCTGAAACCCATCATCCAGCTGTAAAGCATGAAATCACCAGTAACATTTCCCATGAATCTTCATCTTTTCAATTACTGTGAGATCTTGAAAAGACCAAGGCTACTGAAAAGAAGGTCCTGGTAGCAATAACACCCTGTGCAAAAAAATATTCTACTGCTTTTTTGACTATTGCTTTCATACAATTTTAGGAAAGTTCACCTTTTCCAGGAAAGAACATTTGTTAGGCCAGGAGCAGTGGCTCATGCCCATAAGCCCAGCACTTTGGAAGGCTGAGGCAGGCGGAGACCAGCCTGGCAAACATGGTGAACCCCATCACTACTAAAAATACAAAAATTAGCTGGCCATGGTGGCACGTGCCTGTAGTCCTAGCTACTCAGGAGGCTGAAGCAGGAGAATTGCTTGAACCCAGGGAGCGGAGGTTGTAGTGAGCTGAGATCATGCCACTGCATTCCAGCCTGGGTGACAAAATGAGACTTTGTCTCAAAAAATAAAATACAATAAAATACTCTGTCAAAAAAACCATGAAGTGTTTTGGCAGAACTTTAGGAATCTGAAGGAGAATCCTGTTTGTAAGGTCAGACAGTAACTAGCTACTCTTCTTTCCCTGCTATAGAATACCTTGGAAGTGCAGAAAGATCAATTTAGAGCAAAAGAAACATCATGATGAATTTACAAAGCAGGCATTAAGTATAAAACAAATTGTTAAAATATGGCCGAGGCCGGGCGCGGTGGCTCACGCCTATAATCCCAGCACTTTGGGAAGCCGAGGTGGGTGGATCGTGAGGTCAAGAGATCGAGACCATCTGGTCAACATGGTGAAACGCCGTCTCTACTAAAAATGCAAAAATTAGCTGGGCGTGGTGGCGTTCGCCTGCAGTGCCAGCTACTTGGGAGGCTGAGGCAGGAGAATTGCTTGAACCCAGGAGGTGGAGGTTGCGGTGAGCCGATATCGTGCCATTGCACTCCAGCCTGGGTAACAAGAGTGAAACTCCATATCAAGAGGAAAAAAAAAAAAAATACAGCCGGGTGCAGCGGCTCATGCCTGTAATTCCAGCACTTTGGGAGGTTGAGGTGGGTGGATCACCTGAGGTCAGGAGTTCAAGGCCAGCCTGGCCAACATGGTGAGACCCTGTCTCTACTAAAAAATATAAAAATTAGCTGGGCGTGGTGGCACACGCCCGTAATCCCAGCTACTCGGGAGGCTGAGGCAGGAGAATAGCTTGAACCTGGAGGCAGAGGTTATAGTGAGCTGACATCACACTATTGCACTCCAGACTGGGCAACAGAGTGAGGTTCCAC
>NW_016107455.1:1351958-1354585 GCF_001604975.1 Cebus imitator
ACCATATTGGCTGGGCTGGTCTCAAACTCCTGACTTCAAATGATCCGCCCACCTCGGCCTCCCAAAGTGCTGGGATTACAGGCGTGAGCCACCATGCCCGGCAAGAATGGGATTCTTTATATGTGGCAGATGCATGCTCTTGACAGTGACTAATATTCCTAAGTAAGATTAATTTACCAAGAGAAAAGATTAGGGAGGAACATGCTTCTTATAACTCCTAGGACATAATGGAGAAAACTTCCATAATCCTTACCAAACTGACTTACATGTCGGTGAAGAGAGCTGGAGAGTCAGGCCGGTGGGACTGTACATCTTGCATAGCATTCCATTCATTGACTGAGGATTGATCTGAGTTGATATGGCTCTCATAATAACTCACCCAGGTGAGAAACAGGCTGCCTGGGTAGTAGTTATGCACTCTGGCGACTTCACAAGCCTTGTGTAAGCTCTGTAGTGCAGACCTGAAAGATATGCTGGGAAATGAGCACCATAGAACTGTGGGGTGCCAAAGGCCAATAACCTGTGTAACCTAAACTCTTCTAATTTTTAATTTCTATAGAATTTATCCTCTGGAGAATCTACTCCCTAAAATTCAAGATTCTCCAATTCTGATTATACCATATTATCTATCCACAGCAATGAAAAAGACATTTGCTGGAAGAGATGATGCATCATTAAGATAGGGAGAAGATGGGGAAGGACAGCTGACAACTTACCAGTGAAAAATAGGTCTAGGTACCTATGGAGCACCTGATCCTATACTACAGTTGGAACCATGCAGTGACTGCTGTATCATTAGAAAACTAAAGCTCTAAATAATTTACCATATAAAGATTTGTTTTCCTCAGCACAGGATGTTACAGCATACATTTTCTGTAATTCTTAAGAGGTTTCGCAAAGATCACATAGATAGATGTCCCTAAGCCTTGAGGACATGTCCTATGTCTTTTAATGTCCAGGAAATATTGATCTATTAGTATTTATTATTCTTGCTGCCTTAGTATCCTAGTCTCTTTAAATCCATGAGCTACTTTCTAAGAACAGATCTGATTATTCTTTTTTGCTGAGACAGTGTCTCCTTCTGTTGCCCAGGCTGGAGTGCAGTGGCATGCTCTGTGCTCACTGCAACTTCCACCTCCTGGGTTCAAGCGATTCTCATGCCTCAGCCTCCCAAGTACTAGCTGGGATTACAGGCACATGCCACTATGCCAGGCTAATTTTTGTATTTTTAGTAGAGATGGGTTTTTGCCATGTTAGTCAGGCTGGTCTTGAACTCCTAGCCTCAAGAGATCTGCCCATCTTGGCCTCTGAAAATGCTGGGATTACAGGCATGAGCCACCCCACCTGGCCTAGCTCTGGTAATTCTCAGACTAATTAAACCTTCTGACTCTGAACTCAGGAGCCCAAGAAGAGTAAACAAACTGGAAAGTATGTTTGTCGTTATATATGTGGGAAAAGCTTAAGCTAGAATGCTAGGAAGTAAGTTATAAAAGAGCAAGAATCTTTCTATATTTTGTTTACCTAAGTGACTAAAAGAATACCTACTTCATAGGTGAAGTTTAATTAGTATTTGTTGAGTGAAATGTCTTATTAGCTATAAAGTAATATCTAAGAAAAAAAGACATTTATGGCCAGGCACGGTGGCTCATGCCTATAATCTCAGCACTTTGGGAGGCCAAGGAGCGTGGATCACTTGAGGTCTAGAGATCGAGATCAGACTGGTTAACATTGCGAAACCCTGTCTCTACTAAAAATACAAGAATTATCCAGGCACGGTGGCACATGCCTGTAGTCCCAGGTACTTGGGAGGCTGAGGCGGGAGAATTGCTTGAACCTGGGAGACAGAGGCTGCAGTTAGCTGAGATCATGCCATTGCACTCCAGCCTGGGTGACAGAGCAAGACTCTGTACCAAAAAAAAAAAAAAAAAAGTCTTTTTGTTTCCCCATAACAAAAGTGATCCATGCCCACTTTAGAAAATCAGGAACCTCAGAGAAAAGGCAGAAACATCCTGTAATCCTACCACCCTGAAATAATCACTCTTAAGGTTTTAGTGTACATCTTTCCAGTCTTTTTGTCTATGCATAGATGTATAATAAACAAAAATATGACCATATTCTCCATTCCACTTATAACTTGCTCTTTTGCTTTACAGCCTATCATCAACATTGTTCCATACCAAATATGTTCTAACTGGATTTTATTATTCATTTATTTACTTATTTTTTGAGATAGAGTCTCGCTCCATCACCCAGGCTGGAGTGCAATGGTGCCCTCTCGGCTCACCACAACCTCTGCCTCCCAGGTTCAAGCGATTCTCCTGCCTCAGCCTCCCAAGTAGCTCAGATTACAGATGGGTGCCACCATGCCTGGCTAATTTTTGTATTTTTAAGTAGAGGCGGGGTTTTACCATGTTGGTCAGGCTGGTCTCAAACCTCTGACCTTGTGATCCACCCTCCTCAGCCTCCCAAAGTGCTGGGATTACAGGCATGAGCCACTGCGCCAGGCTCCCACTGGATCATTTTTAATGGCTGCATAATATTTAACAATATAGATATACCATAATTCACTAATTCCTAATTTTCAATCATTTAGATTGTTCTTCTTTCTTTCTTTTTTTTTTTTTTTT
>NW_016107455.1:1354710-1356342 GCF_001604975.1 Cebus imitator
GTGCCTGCCACCACACCTGGCTAAGTTTTGTATTTTTAGTAGAGATAGAGTTTCACCATTTTGATCAGGGTGGTCTTGAACTCCTGACCTCAGGTGATCCACCCACCTGACCTCCCAAGGGGCTGGGATTACAGGTGTGAGTCACTGTGCCTGGCTTGTTTTTCATTTTTTGCTATTATTAGAACATTGACAAACATTCTTATAGCTAAAATCTTTGTACACATCCATATTTACAAACTTAGAGTAAACTCATAGAAGTGGAGTTTACTAGGTCAAAGATCATGCAAAATGGTAAGGCATACTGGCAAATCACTCTCCAGAAGGCTGCTCCAGTTAATTCTTCCACCAATAGTACATAACAGTGTTTGTTCCTTGAATCTCTGTCAAGCCTATACAATGTAAATTAAGAAAACAAATTCAAACCAATTTAAAAGAGAAAAACGTGTCAATTTTTATTAGAAAAACACATTTTTCCTTAAAAGCAAAGTTGCAGAGTCTTTTAGAAATGCTTTCAATTATTTAAAGTAAGCCAAATTCTCAAGAGAATAATCTGAGAATTTCAGTTTCATTATACAAAGGTAAGAGCTAGCTTAGTGCAACTTACAGAATGCCTAATGCATGTTTCTTCATCTAAGAAACACATGCTCCAAAAGCATATGCCAGAGTCTGGTGCAACTGCTCTAAAATACACTCAAGGCTTAGCCACTTCAGATACTCCAGCACTGGAGTGCGAAGCTGCAGTAACTATCTTCCTGTGAAGGAAACACCTGGTCTAAATGCTGCTTTGATCCACATGTCATCTATTTTTTTTCCCCTGTGACTTCAACTCACTACACCCCATAAGGTACATCAAGAAAAGTTTATTCTGCGATAAGCTAACAGAGCTAGGATGGGGTCCAATTTTTTGGCTTCCCTGGGCCACACTGGAAGAACTGTCTTGGGCTACACATAAAATACACTAATGATAGATGATGACTTAAATACAAAAAATTAGCCAGGCGTGGTGGCATGCTTCTGTAGTCCCAGCTACTTGGGAGGATGATATAGGAGAATTGCTTGAACTCAGGAGGTAGAGGGTGCAGTGAGCTGAGATTGAGCCACTGTACTCCAGCCTGGGCGACAGAGAAAAACTTCATCTCAAAAAGAAAAAAAAGAACATTACTTGAATTAAGACTGCTCTGTACGCTTCCCCAAAATATAGCCCAAAACACTGTCATTTATGGTTGTTACTGCTGTTTGGTTTTACTTGTTACGGAATAGGTCAATTGCCTTTAACTGAGCTTAGTCAAAGGAGGTCATAAATTTCCTAAGTTTTCCATGAGAAACTTACCTGCAAAATATTCCCTAACTCTAAAAATCTGGTCTAAACATATGACCTGAAACTCTGTCCTATCTTAATTACTGCAGGAAACAATAAGACTTAATTGTTCAGTGAGTCTTTGGACTCCACCCACCTCCATCCTATCAATTCTGTTTTTCAGGGGTAGATTATCTCCCTGGAGTTTTTTTCAAGCTCTTTTATTTCTTGTTTTGCTTGCATTCTGTCCATTCCATTCCTCACAGGGACTTCTACTACAGAACAGGCAGCTGAATAAGAAAATTAAATTCAAATTCCTGACTGTGGGATGGATA
>NW_016107455.1:1357027-1378509 GCF_001604975.1 Cebus imitator
GAGAATAAAAGGCCAGGTGCAGTGGCTCACATCTGCAATACCAACACTTTGGGAGGCCGAGGCAGGAGGACTGCCTGAGGTCAGGAGTTCAAGACCAGCCTGGGCAACATAGAGAGACCTCAGTCTCTTAAAAAAAAATAAAAAAAATTAGCCAGGTGTAGTGGCACATGCCTATAGTCATAGCTGCTTAGGAGGCTGAGGTAGAAAGAACACTAGAGCCCAGGGGTTGGAGGCTGCCATGAGCCATGATTGCACCACTGCATTCCAGCCTGGGCGACAGAGGGAGACCCTGTCTCTTTAAAAGAGAGAGAGAAATGGAGATAGAGATGAGAGAAAGACATCTATCCTGTCTAAGTAAGAAATACTCTGCTGAGACTTGATTATGACAAAAATAAATAAATAAAAGAGAGAAATACTCTCAGGCCAGTTATGTAACCCCTCCAAAACCTGTTTTCTCATCCACAATAAGGGGCTAATATTATTTTGGGGGCTTGGTATGATGATTAAATATAATCCATGTAAATAACCCCAAAATGTCCGTATGACAGCTGATGGTTATTAGCAAGTATAACGTTTTCTCTAGGCTTTATTCGCATTATGAAAATAGCCACCAACAGTTTAAATGGAAATCTATCTATCTATAAAGTAACTCTGTGAATGCTATCCCTGGTTACCTTAAGAAATAGCTAATGCAGGCCAGGTGAGGTGGGTCACGCCTGTAATCCCAGCATTTTGGAGGCTGAGGCAGGTGGATCACGAGGTCAGGAGTTCCAGACCAGCCTGGCCAATATGGTAAAACCCCATCTCTACTAAAAAATACAAAAAAATTAGCCGTGCATGGTGGTGTGCCTGTAGTTCAGCTACTTGGGAGGCTGAGGCAGGTGAATCGCCTGAATCCGGGAGGTGGAGGTTGCAGTGAGCCGAGATCACGCCACTGCACTCCAGCCTATGAGACTCTGTCTCCAAAAAGAAAAAAGAAAAGAAATAGCTAGTGCACAGCAGTGTGATGTTCTAGACTTGGCTCTTAGTTCACTAAGTAACTAACTTAAGTCAATGTGTCCGTAATAAAACTCAGTTTCAACTGGCTTATCTGAACGATTAAGTCTCTGCCAAAGTCTAGAATACCACCTCTGAATTTCACTTGTTCACCAACACCCAAGGCCTTCTAATTGCAACAATTTGAATATTGCATTTCTAGGTCATCTTTAGCTATGGTGGTTACATGAACAGATCATTCAGCATTTTCATAGCAAACTGTACCATTTCAAACATTTCTCACAACATATTGTTCCAATAACATTAAAACACTTTTGGGCCGGGCACGGTGGCTCAAGCCTATAATCCCAGCACTTTGGGAGGCCGAGGCGGGTGGATCACGAGGTCAAGGGATCGAGACCATCCTGGTCAACATGGTGAAACCCCGTCTCTACTAAAAATACAAAAAACATTAGCTGGGCATGGTGGCGCGTGCCTGTAATCCCATCTACTCAGGAGGTTGAGGCAGGAGAATTGCCTGAACCCAGGAGACGGAGGCTGCAGTGAGCCGAGATCGCACCATTGCACTCCAGCCTGGGTAACATGAGTGAAACTCCGTCTCAAAAAAAAAACAACACTTTTGTAGAGATAGTAAAGTCATCTTACCACATTGCCTGCACAGATACAGGTTTGAAGATGTGAACTCTGTTATCAGTCGATACGCTGAACCCGCTAAGGACAAATGAGAACAAGACAAAAATCCACAAATTAGGGTAGGTTATTTCAGTTGTAAGTTTTCAAGGATGTTTCCCAGGCTAACAACTGGCTCAGTAGAAGGAATTATCAGGCATTTCATGCAGAAGTTTTAACTAGAGCATAAGACTTGGCCGAAAAGGTTCAACAAATTGTCTGACCTCATCTACCAGGCAAAATGAATGGATTCCCATATTGGAGTTAGGGAATTAAATGCAGTTTCCCAGCTGTAGCTGTGGACAAACTGTTCTGTATATTTCTATTTGGAAGTCTTGTGGGTTCTTAGCAAACCTGACCCTGGTTTTATAAACTGGAGCAAACATCTTGGTCTCTTGGGGACACATTCTAAAAACATTAGGAGGTAGGTGGGGGTGGGGTCACTGGAAGGAACTGGCACAGGAAAGGGGTTGTACTGTAGGCTGACAGCTGGCAGAAGCAGCAAGAGGTTATTTGAAACAGAACATATCATCCTTTGGGAGAGCATTGCAACAGTCCCATGTGCTCAGATTAAACAGCCAACAAACTAGTTCTTCTTTGTCTTGATTCCTACCACGGTTGGCCTAGAAGAACAGAAGTGAGAGACCCTGGCAAGTTGTATTTTTACTCCATTTTACAAAACAGGAGTTTAAAAGGACTCATTGAGTTGCTGACATGTAAGTTTAGTTGGCACACTGGACCTCCCTTTTAGCTGAATGAATGGGTACTAAGATGGAACCCCACCCCTTGGCTTTCTGTAACAGAATGAAAAAGGAAATCTCTTACCCATCACCATCCAAATGAATTAGCGTGTCACTCCAGAGAGGCAAAACTAAGCCCATGGTACAAGTGCTACTGCAAGAGAAGAAATAGTCCACAAGTTACTCCTGTTACTCTGGGAAGCAGTCTTTTGTTTACTAACTCTTTCAACACCAAGGATAAACCCTTAAATTCCAAATTCTGGCATATGTGTTATAGTGAAGAAATTTCTATCATATTACTATTAATCTTATGTATTAATCTCCTGAAGACTCAGGAGCTGTTTTTGTTGTTGTTGTTGTTTTTTTTTTAAAGAGATAGTGAGTCAGTTCCTTAAATATTTAATGAAGAGAACTTACTGACTCAGCTTCCTACATTGTCATCTTGCAGATGGCCACTATCTAAAAAATGCAGATGATTGCTATTGTCTTGCATTTGGCAGATCTTAGGACAGGGTACAGAGCCCAACTCAACTCCAAGGAATTTTTTTTTTTTTTTTTTTTTTTTTGAGATGAAGTCTCACTCTGTTGACCAGGCTAGAGTGCAGTGACACACTCTTGGCTCACTGAAATCTCTACCTCCCACGTTCGAGAAATTCCCCTGCCTGAGTCTGCCCAGTAGCTGGGATTACAGGTGCGTGCCACCGTGCCCTGCTAATTTTTTTGTACTTTTAGTAGAGATGGGGTTTCACATGTTGGCCAGGCTAGTCTTGAACTCCTTATCTCAATTGATCCACCCACCTCAGCTTCCTAAAGTGTTGGGATTATGGGCATGAGCTATGATGTCCAGCCCCAAGGATTATTTTTAATGCCAATAACTATTGCTGGTTGCTGGAGACCTTGGGTTGTGTGATTTGCCTCTAATTCTCAGGTTTACATAGATTTAATGAACACCAGAACACATTCAATAGACTAAAAGGGAAAGTGAATTAAAAATATAAAGAAGTAATTGTTAATAGCTTGTAATCAAGATAGACAAAACAGATACAACACAACTTAAATCAATGAAACACTGCTTTGTGACTGTGTACTGAGCTAGCACTGTGGAAACACAGAGTAAACAGAAACGTCAACAACCACCAAAAAGGTAGCCCTAGTATGGTATTTAAAAACACTATTTCTTTCTTTCTTTTTTTTTTTGAGACAGAGTCTCCCTCTGTCACCCAGGCTGGAGGGCAGTGGTACAATCTCAGCTCACTGCAACCTCTGCCTCCTGGATTTAAGCGATTCTCCTGCCGCAGCCTCCTGCTGGGATTATAGGCATGCACCACCATGCCTGGCTAATTTTTGTATTTTTAGTGGAGATGAGGTTTTGCGATGTTGACCAGGCTGGTCTCGAACTCCTGGCCTCAAAATGATCCACCCGTCTCAGCCTTCCAAAATGCTGAGATTACAGGCGCGAGCCACTGCACCAGGCCTAAAATGCTATTTCAATCACACAATAGCCCCGGAAGGACTTTAAGCTAATGGAAGAGGTTGGTACAGAAAGCCATGGACCCCTGTTTGTATGCTCTATCACACCTCTTTGCTGGGAAACAGTAACCTACTCCAGATCTGCCAATGTCTCTCCTTAAGGCTGCCATAACTTGCTTTTCCCCTCTGGATAGTCTCTGAAAGGCTTCTATGATACTCCAAGCCAATCTATCTAGAGAGGCAGCATGGTGTAGTAGAAAGAATCTGGCACATGGGAGGTGGAAAAGCACAGTATGGTTAAGAGGATGGGCTCTGTTTCTGGCACTAATTGTATAATCTTAGGTGAATTAGTTAATTGTTTTATGCCTTAATTTCTTCATTTGTAAAACTAGGATAAAAATATCTTCTTCATTGTACTGTTTTGAAGATTAAATTTTTAAAAAGTGTATAATACTTCCTAAGCGCCTAAAATGTAATAGTCATTGAATAAAAGATCTGGGATTGATTTCCTTCAGTATTACAACTTCTTTTAAAAAATTATTTGACCTCTCTCAGTCTTAATTTCTTCATCTTAAACTGTGAATAACAAAACCTATTCTCATAGGTATAGGTGTAAAGACATAACATAAATATGAATATGAATCTGTAATGGGTGTTCCAAATACATCTGAAAGTGATTGTTTTTAAAGCATTATTTAAGTGATTGTTTTTAAAGCATTATTTAAATGTTTTAAAAACAGCATGAGGAATACCAAACTTTTAACTGTTAAGAGTCACTGCAGGGCTAAAGGAGGCCAGCCCTTAGTTGGTCTTTCCACTACACTTGCTGGCCTGTGCTACTTAACACCTTGCTAGTGATTCCAGAGCTCAGGGGATTCAAATCAAGACCAAAACAGCTTGTCCACATTGGAACCTGGACCTGAACAACAGAAGCACAGCTACCATGCCAGAGTCCAGAAGCAAGTAAGACAGCTCTACCACAAGTTTTGTTGAGTAGATGAGATAGGCACACAAAAAATTTGTTTTGAAGATGAAGTGGGGATAGTTTTATCCCTCTTTTTGTTTTGTATTTAGTGAGTGCTTAGCCAGGTTCTTAGCAACAAGTATAATTTGGAGTATAAATATGATGGGTTTGTAGTCCAGTGACAAATCTAGAAATTAACTATATAAAAAGAAAGCTTCAAAAGAGTATGATCTATAAGCTTGTGACCAGATTTTGGTTGACTTTTGGACAAGTGACATGGATATACAGGAACTAACATTACATTTTTGGCTTGTATTCAGGCCAGAATGCTTTTTCACATTAAGAAGTAGCTTTTTCACACAACAGGAAGGAAAGGCCTGACTGAGGCACACTTTGTATTTTTGTCTAGGTTACCTGAGTCTCTCAAGATTTTTCTCCATTAAAGTATAACTACTTATTTTAGTAAATATTCAACTCATTCAATAAAAATTTATTTAGTGCCTATTATGTACCAGACATTTCAAGGTGTTGGGGGTACAAAAAGAAATTAAAAAACCACACAAAACCATGAAGCTCTATTATAACTTAAAATATACGTCACATTTTAGAAACCAAGACTTTGCTGCATTTTAAAAAAATTTATTACTTATGATTCTCAAAAAACTTGCAAATAGGCTAAATGAATTGGCTGCCATGCATTATTAAGAACTATTTGTACTTGTCATAATCTGGGTTCCACTTTGGCTTAATACCATTTAAGCATTAATATTTTACAGTCTCAGACATGAAATGATACAAATTCAAATTCCTTCACTGACAACTGAGACAGAAATGCTTTTAAATTACCTGAGTACCTGAGAGTTCTAACTATCCAAGGAGCTCATTAAAGTAGAGGATGTATGGGAATTTCATAACAGCAAGTTTACCATACAGAATGAAAACTAGTTTCCAGCTTTTCATGCCTTATTTTGTCTTCTATAAACTAAAATTTCCTTCGGCTAGTGACACTGGTCAGATATGATTCAGACAAAACCACTGCAAAAGACAGATGTAGTTTACTGAGTATAACTACTGGGTACCTATATTAAAATGCATTTTTTCTGGTAAAGTTCAGGACAAAGTGAAAGACACAAGACACAAAAGTGCTTGCTCATATTTTGGGTCAAGAGACTCTGCAGTTATTGTCTTCTGTCTTTAGGGGAGGACTCAACTGAAGCTTCATGAGGTTCCTGTTCCTGTTCTATAGGTTTTCAAGGGAGGGGGTCAGGGAGAATTGAACAAAGGAAATAGGAGCTAGACAGTGCTGTCCAACTGAACTTTCGGCAAGAATGGAAAATGTTCTGTACATGTACTGTCTAATACGATAGCCACTAGCACATAAGGTTACTGAATACTTGAAATGTGACTAGTCAGAATTGAGGAATGGAAATTTCATTTAATTTTAATCTATTTAAAAAGACACATGCATGCTGTGTGCAGTGGCTTATACCTATAATCCCAGCACTCAGGAAGGCAGAGGCAGGAACCCAGGAGTTGAGATCAGCCTGGGTAACACAGAGACCCTGTTCTTGACAAAAAGGAAAAAAACAAGAAAAGAAGGAAAAAAAAGAATAGAAGAGGAAGGAAGGAAGGAACAAACGAAGGAAGGAAGGGGCACACATGATTAGTGGCAACTATACTGGACAATACAGATCTAGAGAGATTAAAAAACTAAATTAAAGGTCCTAAAATCCTAATAAATGTAAACAAGGTAGGTGCTGTTATAGGAAAATACTGAAAGCTCTGATGCTTAGGTAACATCAGAAGTTAAAACTATGCAGGAGAAAGCTTCCTAAATGTGGTTTATAAGCCTGTGTTAATTCAGAGCCTACAATTAAATGCTGTAAGTGGTATACAAGCTAATAACTTTGGATTTGTGATCCCTGTGAACCCCCAAGTCATTTTCAGGTTGACTTCTATATAGGAATAAGGTAAACACTGGTTCGGGAAACTTTCTAGTGACAATGTGATTTTTATCCCTCAACAACAGGACAATTAAAATCATTCCCCGGGTCCTCTCCTCTCTTTGTGACTAAATTCCCCTAGGCCTGGGTCACACCCCTAGTTACTCCATAGTTCCATTCTTGTCCTGAACCAGGAAGTCAATGCTTTGAGACATCTGGCAGGATTTCCTGAGGCTTATTATCCAGAGTGTAAAGATCTGCTTAGCAGCCACATTCCACAGTCTTCCAAACGTTTCTCCAGAAAAAGTGGGGAAAATATAAAAGGAAAGCAAGAAACCTTAAGGACACACCTAAAAAACTAGGTGTTGTGTATTATCTTTAATCATAGAATGTGAAGTACAGCTAAAGTCAAAGGTACATAATAACAAAAAGTTCTGCTTTGAGTTTAAGGAGCCATCCTGTACCGTTACCCCTGCCCCCACCATCCTTTTTAACTCAATAGAAGAAAAAAGGAGGCATAACATTTGGTAAAAGTAAGGTTTAAGGACACGGAAAAATAAAACAGATTGTGGTTTAAGTGGGATCTCTTTGAATCTAGGACCACTGGTGCCCTAGAATCACCAAAGTGAATCATTACTGATTATAGCAGAGTAGACCAGGTGCAAGGCTCTTGCCTGTAATCCCAGCACTTTGGGAAGCCAAAGCAGGAGGATTGCTGAAGTCCAGGAATTCAACACCAGCCTGGCCAACATAAGGAAATCTCATCTCTAGAAAAATTAGGAGAAAAACAAAAGGAGATCAGACAGCTGGGCATGGTGGTGCATGCCTGTATTTCTAGCTACTTAGGTTAGGAGGCATGGATTCCTAGAACCTAGGAGGAATTTGAGGCTGTAGTGAGCTGTGACTGCATCACTGCACTTCGGCCTGGGCAACAGAGTGAGACATTGTATCAAAAAAAAAGAAAAAAGAAAAAGAAATAAAAAAGAAAACAAACATAGAGCAGACTGCCAAGAAAAAGCAGCTTTTTTTCCCTGGAAATGTAACTTTGAAACCACTTGCTTTATATCATGACTACCTAAAGATGAGATGAAGGTATGGAATAATGGTAAATGCACAACCAAAGACATTCACTAAACATTCTTGTCTCTCAAGACTGTGGCTAAGATACTTATGTTCTCTAGTTTTATGTCTTGAACTTTAACAGCAGAACTGCACAAGACATTTTTGTGATAAAAGGCAACTGGGGCTGGGCATGGTGGCTCACGCCTGTAATCCCAGCACTTTGGGAGGCCGAGGCAGGCAGATCACTTGAGGTAAGGAGTTTGAAACTGGTCAACATGGCAAAACCCCATCTCTACTAAAAATACGAAAATTGGCCAGGCATAATGGCGCACACTTGTAATCCCAGCTACTCCAGAGGCTGAAGCAGGAAAGTCACTTGAACCCGGGAGGTAGAGGTTGCAGTGAGATGAGAGTGTGCCACTGCACTCCAGCCTATGCAACAGAGTGACACTCCATCTCAAAAAAATAAAAAGGCAACTGGAACAGGTTACTTAAAAAGCAGTTTTCACATTTTGAAATGGTACCACCATACCTGTCATTAGAGGAGAAATCCATTCCTAGGACGATGCTTTCTTCAGTGTCTTGTCTACCATTAGTTGAAACCACTACCATATAGCGTGTTCGATTCTGGTAAGTACTTTCCAGTCTTACAGCCTGGAAGTTAGCAGACAACAGAATAATTATGAAATTTAGAATATTAATGTCAGATAATTTCAACCCTTTTGCATCAGCATCTTAAAGCATACTCAGGAAGGCAGGAGAGCCAGAGGTTAGGAGACATAAATTTAAATCTCAGCTTGTACACTAGCTATAAAACCTTTGTTAAGTTATTAAATTAATTGGCGGTAGGTATAATAATACCTATCTGTCAGGTTGTTTTAAGAATCTTATAAAATAATACACTTAAAGCACAGTGCTTGGCACACAGTAAATGCTGAATAAGATGTTTGCTATTAGTGTAATTTATAATAATCACCACAGTGTGTACTAAAGACTGAAGAGGGAAGTGTGAGGTATATGAATGTACTGGTCTCAGAGATGCAATTCCCACAAACAATTATAATATGAAATAAACTATCAGCATCATCTAAGGGGAGTATTGACTTTGCTACAATGAATTCCTGCATGTTAATACACCACAAGATTTTTTGTTTCAATAACTAAAGGAGATTTTATTTTCAGAAACTTCTCATTTTTTGTCAAAAGTTTTAATTTATTGGTTAATTAAATTTTAAAAGAACACTCAGAAAATTTGAAGATGGACAGAATCTTAGATGAAATTCAGGATTTACTGTTAGTGTAATAATGACATTGTGGTTACTGTGCCTTTTTCTTAAGTACCTGGAGTAAAATAACATGGTTTCTGAGTTTTACTGTAATAATGACATTGTGGTTACTGTGCCTTTTTCTTAAGTACCTAGAGTAAAATAACATGGTTTCTGAGTTTTACTTTAAAATGTTCCAACAAAAGCATTTAAAAAGGAGAGGGGATAGATTAAAGAAGTCAGGCAAAAGGTTGATGGTTATTAAAGCTGAGTAACAGCCAGGCGCAGGTGGCTCATGCCTGTAATCCCAGCATTTTGGGAGGCTAAGGTAGGCGGATCACCTGAGATCAGGAGTTCGAGACCAGCCTGT
Source organism: Cebus imitator (assembly GCF_001604975.1). Lineage (NCBI taxonomy): Eukaryota > Metazoa > Chordata > Mammalia > Primates > Cebidae > Cebus > Cebus imitator. Next base: position 1,366,507 of record NW_016107455.1, read on the forward strand.
CAACATTGTGAAACACTGTCTCTACTAAAAATACAAAAAAAATTAGTTGGGCGTGGTGGCACATGCCTGTAATCCCAGCTACTCAGGAAGCTGAGGCAGGACAATCACTAGAACCCAGGAGGCAGAGGTTACAGTGAGCTGACATTGTGCCACTGCGTTTCAGCCTGGATGACAGAGCGAAACTCTGGCTAAAAAAAAAAAAAAAAAAAAGCTAAGTAATGAGTTTATGAGGATGTATTTTCTACTTTGATATGTTTGGAAATTTCCTTAATAAGTTCAAAAAGATACCTTATAAGCCTTAAAAATAAAACAACTTCAGGTGAAACATTCAAATGTTTATTACACATATATTATATATATAATAATGCCAAGTACTGAGGATTCAGTGGTGGAAGACAGAGACATGATTTATACCCTCCTTGAGTATACAGTCTAGTCTACTCTTCTTTCATTTGTTAATAATAGTTTTTAAATGACAAATTTTTTTTTTTTTTTTAAAGAGATGGAGTCTTGCTCTGTCGTGCAACCTCTGCCTCCTGGGTTCAAGCAATTTTCCTGCCTTAGCCTCCCAAGTAGCTGGGACTACAGGTGCATGCTGCCACATCTGGCTAATTTTTTTTTTTTTTTTTGTATTGTAGTAAAGACAGTGTTTCACCATGTTGCCCAGGCTGGTCTCAAACTCCTCAGCTCAGGCAACCCACCTGCCTCGGCCTCCCAAGGTGCTAGGATTACAGGCATGAGCCACGGTGCCTGAACCTTTTTTTATTTTTTTTTGAGACAGGGTCTCACTCTGTCACCCAGGCTGGAGTGAAATGGTGTGACCTTGGCTCACTGCAACCTCCATTTCCTGGGTTCAGGTGATTCTCCTGCCTCAGCCTCCTGAGTAACTGGGATTACAGGTACATGTCTAGCTAATTTTTGTATTTTTAGTAGGGATGGGGTTTCACTATGTTGGGCAAGCAACCAGGCTGGTTTTGAACTCCTGACCTCAGGTGATCTGCCCACCTTGGCCTACCAGTGCTGGGATTACAGGTGTGAGTCACTGCACCCAGCAAAATGACAGCTCTTTGAAACCAGGAAAATGTGATCTAGAGGCAAATTCTTCTGTATAAAATAACCCCTATTCCTTAGAAAAACAGAATTCTAATCCATTAACTGGCTCCTATTTGTCAGAAATTTCTGCTTGGAATTTTTTTTTTCAGTGCTGCTGTTCTTAGAGTCTTCTTCCCCTTAACTCTGTAACTATTCCAAAATGACCAGGCCAAGAGAAAAAGAGAGATAGCTGCACGGCTCAAATGACCCATTTAGCAAGGCAGAGGTGGCTATATTTTTGTTTCTACTCTGATACTCCTAGGAAAAGCTAGAGAAGCACAAACAGCAGAAGTGGCTACATTAAATCTTGTTTCTAATAGGAATGGATATAACAAGAATGTAATGTTTACCATTCTGATGCCAAATGCATAGGACAGAGTACTTCTGACTTCATGTTCCATGAAGTAACTGAGCATTTAAAACCAAATTCACTTATGAGAAAATTAAGAAGAACTAACATTTAAATGAACTAAGGTCTAGAAGGCTGTGATCAAGGGTGGGACATTATACACATAGAAAAATGGATAAATAGTAAATGTATATGTGGTGGACTGGGAGCCAGTACTGACTCCTTGTCTGCTTGTAGAAACACTATGCAACATGTTAATTAACCAGAAAACCTGGTGCAGGTAAACTAGAATTTCTTATAAACAAGATCTCACATATTATTACATATTTATACTTGGGCCTCCCTTGGCCCAAGTTTCCTGAATGTGTTAGAGGATCTTTTATTCTCTGTTAAGGCTCCAAGAATTTCTGGCAAGGCTCAAATACAAATGGCCTGAGAACAACTGAACTGTGTTTCTTACAATTTATCTACAGCTCCTACACCAACCAGTGGCAACCGATTAGCGAAGTCAAAGCTGATAAAAAGAAAAATAAAACTTTCATATTACCTATAATGCAAGCTATCAGACCAAGTTAAAAGTGAGCTGCAAGAGTTTCTTTGTAAGTGATATTCATTGCAAACATTAGTTGTCTCTCTTTTTTTTTTTTTGGCAGAGTCTCACTCTGTTGCCCAGGCTGGAGTGCAGTGGTGCGATCTCAGCTCACTGCAACCTCTGGACCCCAGGTTCAAGCGATTCTGCCTCAGCCTCCCAAGTAGCTGGGATTACAAGTACCTGCCACTGCACTTGACTAATTTTTGTAATTTTAGTAGAGATGGGGTTTCACCATCTTGGCCATGCTGGTCTTGAACTCCTGACCTTGTGGTCCACCAGCCTTAACCTCCCGAAGTGTTGGGATTACAGGTGTGAGCCACTGTGCTCAGCGAGTTGTCTCTTTTTAAAAAGTTTATTTTACCATATCAAAAGCATTTCAAATGTTTGGCTCTCCCTTGCTTACTCAAACTGTAACAGAAGATCCCAAACCTAATGAGAAGGGCCCCAGCCATTTCACACTGACTTAAGCTTGAATAACATGCATATCTCAGATCCATTCAATTTTAAGCTTCTTTTTTGTTTTTGTGTTTTATTCTGTTACCTAGGCTGGAATGCAGTGGGGTGATCTGCAACCTCTGCCTCCTGGGGTCAAGCAATCCTCCCACCTCAGCCTTCCAAAGAGCTTGGACCACAAGTGCCCCCCACTATGTCTGGCTAAATTTTTGTATTTTTGGTAGACACAGGGTTTCACCATGTTGTCCAGGCTGGTCAATTTTAAGCTTCTTAGATGGAAGAATAGCACTTAAGAATTACTGGGATTTGATTACAGACCTTTAGATAGTACCTACAGCATTAATTCAACACCTATATCCTAATTAGAAGAAGAGCTAAAATCTTTACAGAAAAAATTCTGAAATGTGAGGGGATAAACCCAAGACTTTAAAGTTCCTTTTAGGCTGGGCACAGTGGCTCATGCCTGTAATCCCAGAACTTTGGGAGGCTAAGATGGGCGGATCACTTGTGGTCAGGAGTTCCAGACCAGTCTGGCCAACATAGTGAAATCCTCTCTCTACTAAAAATACAAAAACAAACAAACAAACAAACAAACAAAACCAAATTAACTGGGCATGGTGGCACACGTCTATAATCCTAGCTACTTAGGAGGGTGAAGCAGGAGAATCATTGGAATCGAGGAGGAGGAGGTTGCAGTAGGCCGAGATCTCACCACTGCACTCCAGCCTGGGTGGCAGAGCGAGTGAATGAAATTCTCAAAAAAAAAAAGTTCCTTTTAAGCTTCAAGATCCTAGGTTAAGGTGAGAAGGGAGACCCAGGCATTTGGGATTCCCTCCCCCGCCTGTCATCCATTGTGCATCTCAATAGGAGAGACAGGAGGCCAGTTGGCACCTCCTGAATTCCCTTCCTGAAAACAACAGGCTAGGCCTTGGGGAAACTCTCCAGAAGGTACTATTTTTACTTAAAACAAGATCAAACCAGAGAACTTTTCACATGTGAGTCCTAAAACTGTAAACCGGAACTCTTTCATATGTGATTCCTGAAACTGTAAACAGAGAACTTTTCACATGTGAGTCCTAAAACTGTAAACCGGAACCCTTTCATATGTAATTCCTGAAAGTGTAAACAGAGACCTTTTCACATGTGAGTCATAAAACTATGAACCTAAGATTCTTCCAGGTGTAACATATAAAGTATAAGCCTATATAAAGGCTGAACCTCCCTTTGTTAGAGGAGCTTGGCTGTTAGGCACCTATGCCACCAAGCCCCCAGCTGAAATAAATTCCTTCCTCCTGTATTCGGTGCCTGAGAGATCCTTTCCTGCGGCCGCTCCTGCTACAAAGGAATTACAAATCTATGTGTCACAGGCATAAGGAAAGTCTAACACTCATCCTGGTTTGAGGTTTATTTCATATTCCTCTGCTGGAGGTTAAGAGTAAACAAAATCTAACAATCTACTTTCTTAACATAATCAAAGAAATATAATTTAAAATGGAAGGTTTGTACATAATACCCTAATTTTGAAAATGATGCCATTTCCAATGTTTCTTCAGTCTCCAGAACTTAGACTGAAATCAATGACTGGAATAAGAATAATTGAGATGCATTTGATTAATCAACTAAAGTTCTCCTTGAAAAGGACGCTACTGAAGTCCATTTCAATTGTCTAAACAAAACAATATAATGGATTTTAAAACTTGGCAGCAATAGTAACTAAGTTTATATTTCCAAGAAACTACATTTACTACTTAAATGTGGAAGCCTATTACAAGTTTCAGGTGAATTGGATCCAGCAATCTTAGGACTGAAGTGGCCCTGCCTCTGCTTCATTCCTAAAGAACTCAACCTGTTTTCAAAGCTCATCTATTAAAGAATAATACTCAGCATCTAATTTAAATGCTTAACCTGATTACAAGCAGTTTACAAATACCACCTGATAAAAGAGCTTCTCTTGTCCCAGCTTGGTGGCTCATGCCCATAATCCCAGCACTTTGGAAGGCCGAGGTAGGCGAATCACTTGAGGTCAGGGATTTGAGACCAGCCTGGCCAACATGGTGAAACCCAGTCTCTACTAAAAATACAAAAATTAGCTGGGCATGGTTGCGTGTGCCTGTAATCCCAGCTACTCAGCAGGCTGAGTCACGAGAATCGTTTGAACCTGGGAGGTGGAGGCTGTAGTGAGCCGAGATTGTGCCACTGCACTCCAGCCTGGGTGACAATGCGAGACTCCATCTCAAAAAAAGCAGGCCGGGCGCGGTGGCTCACGCCTGTCCCAGCACAGGTGGGGGAGGGGGGGATCACGAGGTCAAGAGATTGAGACCATCCTGGCCAACGGTGGTGAAACCCTGTCTCTACTAAAAATACAAAAATTAGCCGGGTGTGTTGGTGGACGCCTGTAGTCCCAGCTACTTGGGAGGCTGAGGCAGGAGAATTGCTTGAACCCGCACGTGGAGGTTGCAGTGAGCCGAGACTGCGCCACTGCACTCCAGCCTGGCGACAGAGCAAGACTCTGTCTCAAAAAAAAAAAAAAAAAAGCTTCTCTCTTCAGCATCATCTAACATCAGGAAATACTCTTATTAAAGCTTACATTGTGCCTTTACCTTTAATTTCTTTTCACCAAGAGTCTTACATCATGCTCTGTGTGCATGATGTAAGACTCTTGGTGAAAAGAAATTAATTACCCCCAGTAAACTACATTATAAAAACCCAATGTCCAAGACAGGCAGTTCACCCAATCCATCAGAGAGAAAGGTTCCAAAAGTATGTAAATATTAAATTCTAGTCAAAAGAATGAAGAAAAATCAATAGCCAAAATTAAAATACGCTTCACTTGTGACACTAATAAACTAAAGAACACTGTCTTCAAAAGAAAAAGATTAGAGCTTGAGGAAGTCTGAATTTTTTTTTTGAACCGGTCTGTCTCTACTAAAAAAATATGAATTATATTCTGTGTAGCCATTAAAAACCATGATTTATTTGAGATGGAAAGATATCCATGATAAACTATGAAGAAAGTAGGTTACTAAAAGGTATTTCTATTTTTATCACATTTTTGTAAAACAAAACAATGCTCTTCCTCTTACTCTTTACACAAACACACACACACACCCCCCACCCACCCACCCACCTTTCTTATATATACATATTTTTTTTAAAAAGTGGAAGGATACTTATCCGAATTGCTAAGAATAATTTTCTCAGAGTGTAGAATACAGAGTGATTTTTACTTTTTTATTTATACCTTTTTGCATTGTGTGGGAGGAAAAAACCCCACGTAATATATTGATAGTTGGAAAAAAATAAACCACTTTCCACTTTAGAAAGCAACATATGATGAAAACCAAAATCATAGAACTCCTCATTTTCTTAAATTCTCCTGCAAAGTACTCAAAAAAGACCTCTTTGTACCTTATCAGCACTTCAGCTTCAGATAAGAATATCAACTGAAGTTACTTCAAATGTACTGAAAATTCTTAATTTCCCAGTTTATTATTTTAATTAAATGGTTGATCTTTGGTAATGTGCAAGAGTACTATAAAACCACTTCCTTTATTTTACTATGTACTAAAGTTAATGCTTGATTAATGTATTTGGAACACAGAGCTTCCCTGGAGGAAAAGATTGCCTTCGTCCTATTTTCAATGCTAAAGTAAAATGTGTGGTTTCTTTGGGTTATTTAAAAAACAAAGGCAGCTAGACACAGTGGCTCACCCCTGTAATTCCAGCACTTTGGGAAGCCGAGGTGGGTGGATCACAAGATCAAGAGATCGAAACCATCCTGCCCAACATAAGTGAAACCCTGTCTCTACTAAAAAAAAAACAAAAATTAGCTGGGCATGGCACGCATCTGCAATCCCAGCTACTTGGGAGGCTGAGGCAGGAGAATTGCTTGAACCTGGGACATGGAGGTTGCAGTTAGCTGAGATTGTGCCACTGCACTCCAGCCAGGCAACAGAGTGAGACTCCGTCTCAAATAATAATAATAATAATAATAATAATAATAATAAAGACAAGACTTTTGACGAGGCACAGTGGCTTATTCCTGTACTCCCAGCACTTTGGGAGGCTGAGGTGGGCAGACCACCTGAGGTCAGGAGTTCAAGACCAGCCTGGCCAACATGGTGAAACTGTCTCTACTAAAAATACAAAAAATTAGCTGGGCATGGTGCCAAATGCCTGTAATTCCAGCTACTCAAGAGGCTAAGACAGGAGAATCACTTGAACCCAGGAGGTGGAGGTTGCAGTGAGCCGAGATCACGCCACTAAACTCCAGCTTGGGTGACAGAACAACTCTCTGTCTCAAAAAGAAAAAAAGCAAGACTTTCAGTTGACTATCAAACTTTTCTTTTAACCTTATGCACAAATCTTAAGAGTTTTAGCATTCCAAATTTAACTCAAAACAAAAGCCTTTGCTTTGAGTCTACAAATGCTCCTTTCAGTTAGAAAAGTGCTAATTTGTCCAAAGTCATACAATGCATTGACTCATTTTCTTGGAGATGACTCACTCAATAATCTGAAACATAATGACTATGTGTTTGTAACCATTCAAAACAACTGTAAAATGGCTTGCCATTTGAACTTTGAATTCAGAGGCATTAGTTACATTTTCTGAATTTATATTTTATAAATGTAAAGCAGCTGAAGATGCATATTTTAGTAAGAAAATATTTAATTGCCAGATCTGCCTTTGTAACTACTTCCTTCATGTTATTCTAAGTCTCTATGTAGTTAAAATTATTTTAATATTTAGAGGTTCAAACCAAACTCCAGAAGGTTATCAATGAGAAAACGATAAAGTGATATTAGATCTCTTTAAAGTTTTAGCTTTACCAAACAAATGTTGAAAGCTATCAGCAAATATTTACTGGGCACCCAGTATGTGCAAGTGACTGTTGTTATGGGTTTTAGAAGAGATGTACTCCAAGTGCGATTCCTGGATCAGCAGCATCAGTGTGTTTCAAAACTGGCTTAAAAGTACAAATTATCATCCGGGCATGGTGGCACATGCCTGTAATCCCAGTACTTTGGGAGGCCAAGGCGAGCAGATCACAAGGTCAGGAGATCAAGACTATCCTGCCAGCATGGTGAAACCCTATCTCTACTAAAAATACACACAAAAAATTAGCTGGGCATGGTGGTGCACATCTGTAATCCCAGCTATGCGAGAGGCTAAGGCAGGAGAACTGCTTGAACCTGGGAGGCGAAGTTTGCAGAGAGGTAAGATCTCGCCACTGCACTCCAGCCTGGTGACAAAGTGAGACTGTCTCAAAAAACAAAACAAAAACAAAAAACCCAAAATGATCTCTGCTTCCCCTTTACTAACCAATCTCTGTGTGTGGAGTCTAGTAATCGGTGATTTAACAAAGCTCTCCAGGTGATTCTGATATACTTTAAAGTTTGGGAATCATTGCTTTAGATGATGATGATGGTAGACATGGTCTTGCACTGTTGCCCAGACTGAGTGCAGTGGCATGATCATAGCTCACTACAGCCTTAACCTGCCAGGCTCAGGCAATACTCCCACCTCAGCCTCCCCAAGTAGCTGGAACTGTTGGGGCATGCAACTATGCCCAGCTAATTTTCTACTTTTTGTAGAGACAGGGTTTTGTCATGTTGCCCAGGCTGGTCTTGAACTCCTGGGCTCAAGTGATCCTCCTGCCTTGGCCTCCCAAAGTGCTGGGATTATGAGCATGAGCCACCACACCCCAGCCACTCCAGATTATTAATACTATAAGAATTGCATCACTTTGTTCCCTTTTAAATAATAACAATGTTATTATTATTATTTTTTGAGACATAGTCTCGCTCTGTCACCCAGGTTGGAGTGTAATGGTATGATCTCGGCTCACTGCAACCTTAGCCTCTCAGGTTTAAGCAATTCTGCTGCCTTAGTCTCACGAGTAGCTGGGACTACAGGGTGTGTGCCAACATGCCTAGTTAATTTTTGTTTTGTTTCGAAGCGGAGTTTCACCCTGTCACCTAGGCTGTAGTGCAATGGCGTGATCTTGGCTCACTGCAACCTCCACCTCCTGGGTTCAAGTGATTCTCCTGCCTCATTCTCCTGAGTAGCTGGGATTACAGGCACGTGTCACCACACCCAGCTAATTTTTGTATTTTTAGTAGAGCGGTAGTTTCAACATGTTGGCCAGGCTGGTCTCAAACTCCTGACCTTTGATGATCTGCCTGCCTCAGCCTCCCAAAGTGCTGGGATTACAGGCGTGAGCCATTTCGCCCAGCCCCATTTTTGTTTTTTTAGTAGAGACAGGGTTTCACCATGTTGGCCAGGCTGGTCTTGAAGTCCTGACCTCAAGGGATCCGTCTGCCTTGGCCTCCCAAAGTGCTGGGATTACAGGCATGAGCCACTGCGCCTCGCCCAAGACTACTATTTAATACTATTATAATAGGTGCGATATGGGCTATCTCTCAGCCTCCCAAAGTGTTGGGATTACAAGGGTGAGCCACCGTGCCCAGCCTTAAATCATTATTAAAGAATGAAATATAGAAAGAAATACAGATAAGATTTATATAAATGTATAATGTTACTTTTGGTTAGGATATAAAACATTTAAAAAATTAAAATTAAGAATAAAATAACTATGAAAGGATTCCTTAAATTTTTATATAGTCTAACCAAAGGACTCATTACCACATACCTGGATTACTACCATAACTACCCAACAGGCCTCCCTGATTTAAAATGACCTTTTCCTCATCTCTAATCTGCATTAGCTTCTGAGGAATCTTCCTTAACTACTATAGCTGTCCCATGGCTTTCCTTGGCTCAAAAACCCGTAATGTTTCACAATTGCTTATTGAAAAGAGGGAGATACTATCTCTAGTGAGTAAGAAAGCAAGCAGCAAGCTTGTCCAACCCATGGCCCATGGGTCACATGGAGCCCAGGATGGCTATCAATGTGGCCCAACGTAAATTTATAAACTTTTGAAAACATTATAAGATATTGTGATTTTTTTTTCTTTAAGCCAATCAACTATCGTTAGTGTTAGTGTATTTTATGTGTGGCCCAAGACAATTCTTCTTCCAATATGGTCCAGGGAAGCCAGATGATTGGACACCACTGAGAGGGTCAGATGGGAAATATAAATAAGGGAAGTAAGCCACGTGAATTTTACATAGGTAGAAATACTTTCCAATTTCCACAAATAAACATGCTCATCTCAGTTTTGTTTTCCTAGATTTATTGGAGGTACTACTACAACAATGCAGGAATGATGACAAATGATGACACTGACTTAAGAAGGCAATAGGAAATGTGAAGATTATGGTAAATTAAGAACCCATGCCAGACCTCACCTAACTTTAAAATTCTGGCTTCCTTTTTTTTTAAAAAAACACTGTGATCCAAACTAAATGTCTGGCCTACACACTGCCAGTCTGAGACCTCCAGTTTACAGCACTAAATCCATATTTGCCTGCCTTGTTTTCCAGTCTCTATCTTCCCAATAATAATAATAATACCCATACTTAGACAGCACTTTGCACTATTCAGTATGTTTTCACGTCCAGTTGATCCTCTCAATGTGAGAGGTAGTCAGGAGATGAGGAAATGGGCACAGACAGGGTAAAGTAACTTGTCCAGTATCATATAATTAGTAAGGACCTAAGTCCACGTCTCCCAAGTCTGAAGCCAGTATCAATCCTTGGCCATTTCACTCCCTCCTTATCCTTTCCTATGTATGTTTTTGCTTGTTAAGTCCTTACCTAGAATAATTTCTTTCTACCAAGCCAAATCTCATCATCTTTCAAGAGTCAGCTCAGGCTCCACTGACTACATAAACCTTCCACATCTAGGTCAAATCCCCAGGTTCTTTCTCCATTTTCTGAACTTCAACTGTTATTATAGTTAATAATTTACAAACTGGTGCTTACCAACAGTCTTAAAACATTAAATTATTTCACAATACTCCACATTAGATGATACCCCCAATTGCACCTCGATGATGGGGAAATGCCATTATTCTTTCTTCACATAGTTCCCAGCACTGTACTGGGATGTAAAAATGACTGTTTAATGTTGGCTATCTTAGACAGTCTTTTTTGAGGAAGAAAATTATAATGACACCACTAACTTACCAGCCTGATGTTGTCTTCTGGGCGTAGTAGGATGAACATTGCTTGGAGATGCTGTTGGAGATCGCCTGGTGAAATTTACAAACCAAAGGATAATTATTCTCCATTCTAATGTTGACAGAGAGGATTCCTTCTACCATAGTGACTTGTAAAAGAAAGTTCTGATTCATTAAATGACTCTAATTAGACATAGAAATTACATGATTATTGACTTAAAAAGGAAAGAGAGACTGCTAGATACTATCTCTTACTCACTAGAGATAGTATCTCCCTCTTTTCAATAAGCAATTGTGAAACATTAATACATTTGCTTTTACTCTATACTACATTAAAATTTATGTCCGTCCTGTGAAAGGTACACTTGAGACCAGTCTCAGTTTTGTATTATCGTGGATGTTAATGAGAGACCTGTTGGTGAGATCTGCTAGGCAGAGGCAGCACTCACTGGCTGTGTTTTCAGGCCCACTGAAGGTAGCAATGAAGGCACTTTGAAAATGGGTGTAGTAGTATGGTATTAGAGGAATCATCTGTAACTTTTAAAAAGCTAACCATTTTGTCATTCCTATTTCTCTAATTATATTCTTTGGTTGCATTTGACCTAAGAAGACTTTTGGATTCTCCCTAGAATAGGGTCAACAGTTTAAAATGATTTTCACATTAGTGACTGATATTATGAGAGTATATAATAAATATGCTACATAAGGGATCTATGATCATGCCACTGCACTCCAGCCTGGTGACAGAGCGAAACCTTATATTTAAAAATAAATAAACAAACAAAAGCCAAACAACCCCCGACCCCAAACCAAAAAGGATGGTTTTCACTGCTGGTTTCTGACCAATTAATTTCATTATTGCAGAATCTTTCAATTTTCAAAAATAAAATAGAGAGTCATTATGTTTGGCCAGATCCATTCTATAACATTTCAAGCCCAGGGACACAATCTGTCTCAGATGCATAAACCCAAGAGAAATGAAAACATACGTCTACCCAGAAAAGTTGTACACACATGTGTATACAGCACTATTCATTATAGCCAAAAAAGTGGAAACAATGCAAATGTCTATCAATTGATAAATGGATAAATAAAATCTGATATTATCCACAAAATATATTATTTGGCCATAAAAAGGAATGATGGGCCAGGTGCAGTGGCTCATGCCTGTAATTCCAATGCTTTGGGAGGCCGAGGTGGGTGGATCACAAGGTCAGGAGATCAAGACCATCCTGGCTAATATGGTGAAACCCTATCTCTGCTAAAAATACAAAAATTAGCTAGGCATGGTAGCACATACCTGTAGTCCCAGCTACTTCAGAGGCTGAGGCAGGAGAATCACTTGAACCCAGGAGATGGAAGTTTCAGTGAGCCAAGATTATGCCACTGCCCTCCAGCCTGGGTGACAGAGCGAGACTCTGTCTCAAAAAAA
>NW_016107455.1:1378547-1384591 GCF_001604975.1 Cebus imitator
ATATACTGATACATACTATACCATGAATGACCTTTGAAAACATGCCAAGTAAAAGGAGCCTGTCTCAAAAATCCATTTACAGAACATCAAGAATAGGCAAATCTATAGAGACAGAAAGTAGATTAGTAGCTGCTTAGGGCTAGGAGAGAGAGTGAGGGAAATAGGGAGTGCCTGCTAATGGATATCGGGTTTATTTTTAGGGTGATGAAAACGTTCTAAAATTAGATTGTGGTGATGATTGTTCAACTCTGTGACTATTCTAAAAACCAATGAATGTACACTTTAAATGAGTAAACTGGGTGAATTATATGGCATGTGGATTATATCTCAATAAAGCTGTTAAACAAAAAATAAAAGAACAAGTATGAGGAGACAAAGTGTTGTGTATAAACAATGAAAAGCTACCAGAGTTACAAGTTGCAACTGAGTTAAGCAGCTGAGGCTACTTTTTTTTTTTTTTTTTTTTTTTTCCTCCTGAGATAGGGTCTGCCATTCAGACTGGAGTACAGTGGCACTATCACGGCTCACTACAGCTGTGACCTCCTGGGCTCAAGCAATCCTCCTACCACCTCAGCCTCCAGGGTTGCTGGAACTACAGGTGTGTGCCACAACGCCTGGCTAATTTTTTGTATTTTTTGTAGAGAAGAGGTTTCACCATGTTGCCCATGCTGGTCCCGAACTACTGGGCTCAAGCGATCTGCCCACCTTGGCCTCCCAAAGTGCTGGGATTACAGACGCGAACCACTGTGCCAGGCCTAAGCTTCTTTAAAACTAAGTTTCCTTCTCTCCTACCAGTAGAAATAACCACAGGAAAGGATTTTTAGGATGGAGAACTTCTAGAGGAGAACCCTAAATAGTAGCTCAAAGTCCCCACTCCAAACACTACTGGCCCAAAGATTCAGCTGGCTTATTTGAAGCTCAGACAAAAAAGTCAGGAGTCCTACCTACTCAAGTAAGGCTTCTTATGTGAGTTGGAAGCTCAGGTTTGTTAGCTGCAAAAAGTACTGCTCTGAGCAAACTGCATACCATTTCCTACTAGGAAACTGTTTTTCACAGAGTCTAAGAGAAGGCAATATACCGATATACCACTGAGATCCCTTTCCTACATTTTCCCACCATATACTTCACTTCTAGGAGCTAAATTTCAGATTTCTATTTGGTTTTATAGGCTTTTAATTATTTCCATTTCAAATGCTGGCAGACATTCACTCATAACACCCTTCTTTGATTGCAAAATAGTGCTTGGATATTTTATATGCAGCCCAGTTGAAAAATTCTAACCAGTTCAAGAAACATGCATAAGGAAGTACAATTAGACATGGTAAGCCCTTGATCTGCTCTCAATTCTGCCATCAACTTTCAGTTACTGTGGGATTAGCCAAGGCAGTTCAGTTTACGTGACACTCTGGCTTTTGTAAGCTGAGTTTATACTTGCACTGCCTCATCTGTTCTGGTCTGGATCACAAAGCAAGTCTATTCAGCTTGTGTTAAATCTGCTTTACTTTTTAGTATGAGGAAAGCTAAATGAACAACGTTAAGTAGAAACCTGGGTGGCAATTGAGTGTAGAAGTTTGACCAAAAAAAAAATGCCAACCAGTGCCAGAAACTTTAAAAGCCACTGACCCCATTAACTATTACATGCTATACAGCAATTTGCCCAACATCCTAATCAGACAAGTTGGATTTAATCCAATAATTTATCTTCTTTTTACTGTAAGGGCTAAATATCCACACAGAACAGAAATACAAAGCTTAGCAGGCATACTTCTTCCACACATACAAGTTGTCTGGAGAAGTGTCCTCCCTGACCTCACCTCTGGTATTGGGCACTGAGGAGGAAGATTTTAGAAAGTGTAATCCAAGCTAATTTCCAAAAGAGGTTATTTCCCCCCTTACTCTAAAAAATTTTCCATGGCTGAAGAGTTCTGGTAGGATAATATTGCCCAAACAAAATGGATTACAATTCTGAGCTGCCACACTTGCAACTAGATGAAGGCCCAAACAAGTAGTAGGGCAGCCACTAAAATAGCCATGATTATATTGACTAAAGCTAAACTCAACTACTGGCTCAATGGGATCCAGTATTTTTGGCTTTCACCTCTTATCTAAACACTTAAGCTGTTCCTTTTGTAGTAATTGCAATTTTTTTCACTCCTGGAGGACACAAGTTGTCAATGTGGCACATTTATGACAACAAGCAATCACCTTTTTGTATACCATAGATCAGGATTAGTGTCCTCAGGCTATTATTTTTCCCCCCAAAATGACAAATAAGGTCTGCTGGTAGAAGAGAAGCATCAGGTTATCTCCTTAAACTCTGGATATCCTATGCCTGAGATCTCTCTCCCTAGGACACATTTTCTATGATTCTTTTCAAACCTCATCACCACAGGTGTTCCTGATTTTAGAGAAATCCAATATAAAAGAATACAATGCATATACTACTGTTAGTTGATATTTCAAAACCAGAGTCTTATACTCATTCCTACGTGAACATTTGATGATTCTTTGTTTCTAGGAGTCCTCTGGGTTAAATTTTCAGTCTTTTAGTGTATATATTCAAGGAGCAGAACACTGGCATTTGACTACGTGACATAATGACTCATCACAGCAATGACAATGAGTTTATCTTAGTATATTCTGTATCATTCTCCTCCTTATATCATCAAGAGAGAGCAGAAATAAATCAGAAATTTAGGTTTTGGTTAGTTGAAGTAGCTTTGAACAAATTCAAGAGAACACCTAAACTTTTTTTGTTTTTTGAGATGAAGTTTTGTTCTGTTGCTCAGGCTGGAGTGCGGTGGCATAATCTCAGCTCACTGCAACCTCTGTCTCTCAGGTTCAAGCCATTCTCCTGCCTCAGCCTCCTGAGTAGCTGGGGCTACAAGTACACGCCACCATGCTTGGCTAACTTTTGTATTTTTAGTAGAGATGAGGTTTTGCCATGTTAGCCCGGCTGATCTCGAATGCCTGACCTTAAGTGATCCACCCACCTTGGCCTCCCAAGGTGCCGGGATTACAGGCGTGAGCTACCGTGCCTGGCTCTTATTTTATTTTTTTTTTGAGACAGGGTCTTACTCTGTTACCTAGGCTGGAGTACAGTGGTGTGAAAATGGCAGATGGCTCACTGCAGCCTCAACCTTCTGGGCTCAAGAGATTCTCCCACCTCAGCCTCCCAGGTAGCTGGGACCACAGATGTACACCACCACACTTGGCTAATTTTTTTTTTTTGAAGCAGAGTCTCATTCTGTTGCCCAGGTTGCAGTGCAGTGGTGCGATCTTGGCTTACTGTAACCTCTGCCTTCCAGGTTCAAGTGATTCTCCTGCCTCAGCTTCCTGAGCAGCTGGGATTATAGGCATGTGCCACCACACCTAGCTAATTTTTGTATTTTTAGTAGGGAAGGAGTTTCATCATTCTGGCCAGGCTGGTTTCAAACTTTGGACCTCAGGTGATCTGCCTGCCTCGGCCTGCCAAAATGCTGGGATTATAGGCTCACGCCACCACGCCAGGCCACACTTGGCTAATTTTTTATTTTTATTTTTTTGTAGAGACGGGATTTCACCATCTTGCCCAGGCCCTCAAAATTCTGGACTCAGGCAATTCTCTTGTCTCAGCCTCCCAAAGCGCTGGGATTACAGCTGTGAGCCACTGTGCCTGGCCCACCTGAACGTTTTTAACCTGAGCACTCAAAACCTTAACTGAGGGCTGAACGCAGGGGCTCACACCTATAATCCCAGTGCTTTGGATAGCTGAAGTGGGCGGATCACTTGACACCAGGAGTTTGAGACCAGCCTGGCCAACACAGTAAAACCCCATCTCTACTAAAAATACAAAAATTAGCTAGGCATAGTGGTACATGCCTATAGTCCCAGCTACTTGGGAGACTGAGGCAGAATTGCTTGAACGCAGGAGGTGGAGGTTGCAGTGAGCTGAGATTATGCCACTGCACTCCAGCCTAGGCGACAGAGTGAGGCTCCATCTCAAAAAAAAAAAAAAAAAAAAATACTTAGCTGGGCATGGTGGCTCACATCTGTAATCCCAGCACTTTGGGAGGCCAAAGCGGGGAGATCACCTGAGGTCAGAAGTTCGAGGCCAGCCTGGCCAACATGGTGAAACCCTGTCTTTACTAAAAATACAAAAATGAGCTGGTCATGGTGGTGGACACCTGTAGTCCCAGCTATTCAGGAGGCTCAGGCAGGAGAATCACTTCAACCTGGGAGGCAGAGGTTGCAGTGAGCCAGGATCAGGCCACTGCACTCCAGCCTTGGTGACAGAGTGAGACTCTGTCTCAAAACAAACAAGCAAGCAAACAAACAAACAACAACATTAACTGAGATGAGAAGTTTCATATAAGTTCATTAGAGTATTTTGTACCTTATTATTCGAACAAAAACTTATTAAGCATCTAGTGTGTGTATAAGGATTTTTGCTAAGTGCTAGAAACATGGTCTGAGAGTGTAAAAGAAAAGTGATTACAACACAGTACAATGCTTTCTTTCACCATTAAAGAACTTCTGAAGAGATGTGGATGAGGCAGTCAGCTTTTTAAAATATAACATAAGATATGGTTACCAAGAAAGAAATAGTGTATATGCAAGCATTACCTGCATGCTTGTTCCGTCTGTGGCTGATTCTTGGTGTGGATGAGCCATTTCCCCGTGGTAGAAAAAGGGCAGCACCTTTGACAGTTAGAAAGCTCTCGCTGATGCTACAAGGAAAACGTCAAAAGAAAATAAATTACTTAGGAAAGGAAATCAAAGAGTAGGATGAAAGGAAATCAAAGAGTAGGATGAAGAACCACTTTAGGATTCTCTCTTCCCTATTCCAAAGTCCCAACTTCACACAACGAAGTGTAAAAACATAATCAAGAAAGGCTGTGGTTACTTACAACTCATATGCTCCTGTCTACTCTAGAGAAGTTTTCTTTTCTTTTCTTTTCTTTTCTTTTGAGAGGGAGTCTTGCTCTGTCGCCCAGGCTGGAGTGCAGCGGCGTGATCTTGGCTCACTGCAACAACCTCCACCTCCTGGTTTCATGTAATTCTCCTGCCTCAGAGTCTTGAGTAGCTGGGATTACAGGTGTGAGCCACCATGACCAGCTAATTTTTGTATTTTTAATAGAGACGGGGTTTTACCATATTGGCCAAGATGGTCTCAAACTCCTGGCCTCAGATGATCTGCCCTCCTTGGCCTCCCAAAATGATAGGAGTACAGATGTGAGCCACTGCACCTAGCCAAAACTTAGGATATTCTATACATTACATGGCAGCAGTTAAGAGCTGAGGCTCTGGAACCAGAATGGCTGAGTTTGAATCCTGGCTTTACTTCTTCCTAGTTGAGTAGGCCTAAATTTCTTTATCTGTAAACAGGGATAATAAAATAAAGTTGTTGTGAAGAGCCAATAAGAAAAGAGCTTCTTAAAGTGGTGCCTGGCACATAGTAAAAAGCCCTCAATAAATATTAGTTATTATAAGTAGATTAGTAGAAGGTTATCAATAATGATGTTTCAATAGTGTCCTGATCAGATGTGAAGTATGTTACAATATTTAGCTACTAATAATAGGTGCAAAGTTTGCAAAAAAGATTTATGTTTAAAATATATACCACACTAAAGTGTTAGCTCAAAATTTTACTATTGCCAACTTGCATCCCCATACTCAGTGAAAAGAAGTAATGTACAAGAAGTGTGTCTAACCCACTAGGGTTTGTCATTCACACAATGATAATATAGGTGGAGAATTACTGCTGAGGTTAGTAGCTATTCAAAATACAATCACTGGTCTGGTCACAGTAGTTCATGCCTGTAATTCCAGTGCTTTAGGAGGCCAAGCCAAGAGGACTGCTTGAGGTTTGGAGTTTGAGACCAGACTGGACAACATAGTGAGGCCCCATCTCAAGAAAAATATTTTAAAAATTAGCTGGGTGTGGTATCAAACACCTATAGTCCTAGCTATTCAGGAGGGTGAGGTGGGAGGATCACTTGAACCTCGGAGTTTGAGATTATAGTGAGTTATGATGGCACCATTATACTCCAGCTGGGGCGACC
>NW_016107455.1:1385111-1401846 GCF_001604975.1 Cebus imitator
AAAAAAAAAAAAAAAAAAAATGACCAACACAAAAATGAGTGGATATCCACAAACAACCAGAAAATAAACCAGAAAATAAATCTAAATTATTTCATATCAATAGACTAAATAAGTCTTTCAAGTTATCCATCAAGGTTCTCGCAGAATCTGAAAGAACAGAACTTAAGTCACGAACGGCCAAGTTTAGAAATACATAATAGAGGATTCCGAATTGCTTGTGAGTACAGTACTGCTATTAAACGTTATAAGAGATTATAAATGACATTGTCTACTCAATATTTCCACACGGAAATCTAATTGGCATGCTAAATTCATGTTGCCAAAACTAAATTTTTGAGTTCCCCTACCCTCAAGTCAATCTAGCCTCATTCTCCAGCCTTATTCTCCCAGTTGTTTAGGCAAAACACTTAATAGTCATTCTTAGTGTCTTTCCTTCCTATAATACGTATCTAATCCATTAGCAAATCCTGTGAGCTTCACTTTCAAATACATCTTGAATCTGCCCACTTATCCCTATCACCACTACCACATTGGTCCATGGCACTATCATTCCTTACTTGGACCACTATTTAAAAAGTTTTTCTTAAAAAAGCTTTTTATTACAGAAAATTTCAAACATATACAAAAGTAGAGGAAATACTATAACAAACCTCTATGTTCCCGTCATATTTCAGCTTTAATTTGTGGCAAATTTTGTTTCTTCTACATCCTCACCAATTCTACTTTGCCCCCACAGTGAAACAAACCCCAGGCGATGTATCAGCAGAAAGCTTCTTAAGAGGTCTATCTGCAGTCACTTCTGCCCTCCATTACCTACTCACCAAACAGCAACTAGAGTGACTTAAAAAACATATAGATCATACAGTGTCACTTCCCTGCTTAAAACTCCTCAAAGTTTTCCTTTCGTACTTATAAATAAAAAAACCAGTCTTTTAGCTTGCTCTTCAAGGCCCTGTAACACCCTACAGGAAGCTACTCCTCTGATCTTACATCTTCTCCCCTTTTGTTTACCATGATCTACGATCCTTTTCTCTTTCTTGAATGTTTGAGGGCCTTTATGCCTTCTGTTCTTTTCCTGGAATACTTTTCTTGTGGCTGGTCACTATGTAAGTCTCAGCTCCAATATCACTGCTCCTTCCCCCAATTCCAATCATACTCTAGCCTGTTGTTCTGTTTCCTTCAGAATATTTATCATAAACTAAAATTGTAATTATTCAAGTGTATACTTGTGGTTACCTTCCTATAGTAGAATATAAGCTCCATGAGAGCAAGGGCTTAATTTTGCACATCACTGTAGCTTCAGCACTAGAAATAGTGTAAGGCACCTATTAGCCGCTTAAATAATACGTGATGGATGAATGAATTTACCCCACGTATTTTCCACACTGTATGTCTGTCCTGCCACTGTAGCAAAAATTGTAATTAGGACAAGTCTCACATGTAAAAATAATCAATATAGAACTCAATGTATGTGGCAGATTAATGGACTTTAAAATGTTTGATAATAGATTAACAAATGAAATTAAATCACCTCTATAATGCTATCAGATACTGATTCAATTTTATCATTTAATAAAGTACATAATGCTAATAAAACTTTTGAGTTAATCTGCCAAATAGACTAAAGCATGTCTTCTAAAAACAAAAGAATCCACAGATGTCACTTTAAAAATTTGCATGCTGGCTGGGGGTGAGGGTGCCTTGATTTTGTTTTGTTTTCATCTTTAAATAAAGCATTGCTCTCTTGTGGTCTGTTACACAAGGCTTGTCTCTTGTTACATCCGTGGTGTTCACATGCCACCCTACTGTGGGGTCATACTGTTCCACTCACATTACAGGAACAACTTAAAACAAAATGTCTGAGTGACAGGATGAGTGGGCTACACCACAGACAGGAAATGAAATTCACACTGCTGCCAACACAGCAACTGCTGCTTTACTAAATGAAAATATTTTTAAAATAAAGGCTAAATATTCTACCTATTCACCAGGCAAAGTAACAGCTTTGGACACTGTGGTTTCCAGTAAACAAAGCAGTTCTCTACATGTACAAAGGAAGTGTGTATATTTGTTGAACAGTTTAAAACAACATACTTCAGTCATTCCTTTTGTGACACAGAGGTAGTTTCTCTTTGACAAACACTATTTTAAGAACTTCCTGGTGTTCGGAGTTCTATAATACTGTTCTTGATAGATACATTTGTGGCTTATGCTTTAAAGCATATCTAAGTACATTCCTCCTTTAAAGCATACCTAAATGTATTCTTTAAAATGTATGTAGTGCTTTCTCAAGGTAAGGGTTAAGGAACTGGACAAGGGCCATGGGTTAATTTAAAGCCACCTGGACTCCAAAAAGTCCTGATTATCAAAGAAAGGCGAGGAGTCAAACTCACATAGAGTATAAAGGAAAAGAGGCTTTCCAATTTGAAACACAAATGTCAACACAATTTTCTGATGGAACAAAATGCACAGCAGACCTAGGTAGGCCAGGAGACTACTGTTTTTTTTTTTTTTTTTTGAGATGGAGTCTCGCTCTGTTGCCTATGCTGGAGTGCATTGGTGAGATCTCGGCTCACTGCAACCTCTGCCTCCCAGACTCAAATGATTCTCATGCCTCAGACTCTCAAGTAGCTGGGACTACGGGCATACGCCACCATACTCAGCTAATATTTTTTTTTTTTTTTGAGAAGGAGTCTCCCTCTGTCTCCTAGGCTGGAGTACAATGGCACAATCTTGACTCACTGCAACCTCCACCTCCTGGGTTCAAGTGATTCTCCTGCCTCAACCTCCCGAGTAGCTGGCACTACAGGCACTCCCCACCACACCCAGCCAATTTTTGTATTTTTAGTAGAGACGGGGGTTTCACCATGTTGGCCAGGCTGGACTTGAACTCCCGACCTTGTGATCTGCCTGCCTTGGCCTCCCAAAGTGTTGGGATTACAGGCATGAGCCACCGTGCCTGGACTTACCCAGCTAATTTTTGTATTTTTAGTAGAGACAGGGTTTCACCATGTTGCCCAGGCTGATCTCAAACTCCTGACCTCAAGGGATCCATCTGCCTTGGCCTCCCAAAGTGCTGGGATTACAGGCATGAGCCACTGTGCCTGGCCCAAGACTACTATTTAATACTATTATAAGAGGTGCGATATGGGCTCCCAGAGAGTCATGGCAGACAATCTGGATGGCACAATCAATCCTCTTTATTCTGTGGCCCCAGGTTATGACTCCTCAGTTATCAAAAAAGTGACATTCTGTTGGTCACAAAGGGACCAGAAATAAGTGTGTGGCTGATTACAAAAATCTCTTATCATCACGGAAAAAAATTCATAGCACGGAAGTGATAAAACAAAATTTATAACTACCACCAGAGTTTAGGTAGATAAAATTCAGCTTGAAAATTAAATGCTTTATTTGCATATGAAGAAAATTATATGTAAATTTAATCATGTATACTTTTGTATAAGGTAAAAGGTTGGTATATCTTGCCAGAATAGTAAGATATTTATTATGTAAATATGTCTTTCTGAAGCAGCTGCCTAAAAATTCAATTGACATGGAGTTGTCAATCATTTAATTAAAAATCTGTTCTTGGCTGGGCGCACAGGCTCTCACCTGTAATCCTAGCACTCTGGGAGGCCAAAGTGGGTGGATTGCTTGAGCTCAGGAGTTTGAGACCAGCCTGGGCAACATGGTGAAACCCCATTTCTATTAAATTAGCCAGGCATGGTGGCAGGCATTTGTAATCACAGCTACTCGGGAGGCTGAGGCAGAAGAATTGCTTGAACCCAGAAGGTGGAGGTTGCAGTGAGCTGAGATTGCACTACTGTACTCCAGCCTGGGTGACAGAGCGAGACTCTGTCTCAAAAAAGAAAAAAAAAATCTGTTCTTGCTGGGCACAGTGGCTCACACCTGTATTCCTAGCACTTTGAGAATTGCTTGAACCCAGGAGTTGGAGGTTGCAGTGAACTGAGACTATGCCACTGCACTCCAGCCTGGGCAAGAGAGTGAGATTCTGTCTAAAAAAAAAAAAAAATGTTCTTTAGAAAGGTAGGTGAAAACTTTTTCAATTTTCTGAATTGACTAGTTCTGTAGAATGTGGCCCAGAAACAGGACTGCAGTAAACTTTATGAAGTCATTTGTATGTGATTACTGATGCCTAAGTTAAATACAACTCCAAAGGATTTAGAAACCCCTACATAAGGAATAAATGAGATAACGAGAATACTATTGTCTTGAGATCAAAGAGAGAATACTATTCTTTTTTTTTTTTTTTTTTGGCCTTTTTCTTTTGTTATTTTATTTTTTTTTTTTTTTTTTTTGAGTCGGAGTTTCACTCATGTTACCCAGGCTGGAGTGCAATGGCACAATCTCGGCTCACCGCAACCTCCGCCTCCTGGGTTCAGGCAATTCTCCTGCCTCAGCCTCCTGAGTAGCTGGGATTACAGGCACGCACCACCATGCCCAGCTAATTTTTGTATTTTTAGTAGAGACGGGGTTTCACCATGTTGACCAGGATGGTCTCGATCTCTTGACCTCGTGATCCACCCGCCTCGGCCTCCCAAAGTGCTGGGATTACAGGCTTGAGCCACCGCGCCGGCGAGAATACTATTCTCTTGATTTAAAGAGAATAATTAGCTGCTTGATACAAAAATGACAGGATCACCTTTCTAATAGAGTACTCGTGACAGTGAAGTTCTCCAGAGTCTTTATAACTTAAGAACATCTATGCTTCTCTTTGCCACAAGATTGCTTGATCAACAAGGGGAAAGTCATCCCTGGTTATGAATGTGTGTGTGTGTGTGTGTGTGTGTGTGTGTGTGTATGTGTGTGTATATATATGTATAAAATGAGCTAATAATAGTTAACTCAACTAGGTATCTACTGTATGCTAGGTGCACTTTACTTCATTTAACTTTCCTAACAATTCTATGAAGTAGGTACTATTTTATTTGTTGTACTTTAAGTTCTGAGGTACATGTGCAGATCTTGCAGGATTGTTGCATAGGTACACACATGCCATGGTAGTTTGCTGTCTCCATCCCCCCCGTCACCTACATCAGGCATTTCTCCCAGTGTTATCCCAAAGTAGGTACTATTTTTACCCCCAATAAACGTGTAAGAGACTGAGGGACTCAGAGATCATAAGTTACTTGTCTAAAATCAATCATACAGCTAGTAAGCCTCAGGGCAAGGATTCAAATCAAGATTTGACTTGAAAGCTCATGCTCTGAATCCTTCTCTACGATGTTTTCATTTTACGATACAGTGTTTGATGGATGAAATACAATGTCTTCCCTACACACCTTTTCAACAGAATAGAATTTAAAAGTAGAGTAGAGGCTGAGTGTGGTGGCTCCCGCCTGTAATCCCAGCACTTTGGGAGGCCAAGGAGGGCGGATTACTTGAGGCCAGGAGTTTGAGACCAGCCTGGCCATCATGGCGAAACCTCGTCTCTACTGAAAATACAAAAATTAGCCAGGTATGGTGGCACACACTTGTAATCCCAGCTACTTGTGAGGCTGAGGCAAGATAATTGTTTGAATTTGGGAGGCGGAGTTTGCAGTGAGCTAAGATCATGCCACTGGACTCCAGCCTGGGCAACAGAGTGAAAACTTCATTTAAAAAAAAAGAGGCCAGGCATGGTCGCTCACACCTGTAATCCCAGCACTTTGGGAGGCCAAGGCAGATGGATCATGAGGTCAGGAGATCAGGACCCTCCTGGCTAACATGGTGAAACTAAAAATACAAAAAATTCTACTAAAAATACAAAAAATTAGCTGCGAGTGGTCGCAGGTGCCTGCAGTTCCAGCTACTTGGGAGGCTGAGGCAGGAGAATTGCTTGAACGCTGTAGGCGGAGGTTGCAGTGAGCCGAGATGGTGCCACTGCACTCTAGCCTGGGTCTCCAAAAAAAAAAAACCAAGTAGAATATAGGAGTGAGAAAAGTGCTGACATCCATTCGGATTCCAACTCTTATTTTCCCCACCACCTTCCTAGCAAGGCCATAAACATAAAGACTATACTGAGGGGGATAAAGAACATGTCTGAGAGATGAATCCAGTTGGGCTGGACAGTGAGCAAACTGTAGTATCTATTGGAAATGACAGTGGCATCTTAGTCTCAAAAAATGGAGGAAAGAGCAGTTGGCTTTAAATGTATTTGGGGAAGTACTCTGTGCCAATCCCTTCTGATCAAAATCATTTCCTAAAGTATGACATTTGTTAACTGGTAGTTTTTTCTCAGGCAAAGTGTGGAAGAAAAGGTCAACTAAGGGAAGAAAATATTTAACTATTCCGAGGTTGAAATAATCTTTGAGGAATGTGACCAGGGTGATCATCCATGACCAGCAGGAAGGTCAAGGAAGCAAAACAAAGCAACAACACACCTGGCCTAACTGCTGAATGTCAGTTGGCCAGAAATTATTCTGTTCTACATGCAACATACATAAGAAGAAATGGCTCACTGACTATGAGAAATCAAGTTGCAGAAAGTAGATGTTATACTTTTAATGCTAAAATGAACAAAGCAGATTTTTATGTTCATAATGTTTGTAATGCAAAACTCTGGAGTAGGTTTGGCATTTCTGCTTGAAGCCAAAATTTGTAGGCAAATCATTATGTATTATTGACTGCATGCAATATTACTGCACAAGGTGAGCTGGTTGGTATTTATGTTAAATTCAAGTACTACACATAATTTGAACTCATGCTTTTGTCTTGAAGAATATCTAGCGGAATCTTTCAAATACATTGTACCCTCCCAATATTCTTCCCCATCTGATAAGCTTTTCTGCTTAGTTGTTTAATTTTCAGATTCAAGGTTGCTAGGACAGCTTCTGTCAACCCCACTACATGGAAAGGAATTCATGTTCTCACTTGATGTGACCACATCGCACAGACAGAGAATTTCATAATAAAAAGTTTTAAATATCAGACCAGAGGTCAAGGAACTACACAACCATCAATACTAATGCCTAATGGAAAAAATCTGGCCAAACCCCCAAAACAGTAAGGAAAAAGTAATTGTGCCTTGATGTATGCAACCTGGCTGCAAAAGTTAAAAGTATACCTCTAGGTAGTGAAGAAAATGTGACTCTGTAATCCTAAAGAATTTAGAATACAACAAGAGAAAATCCAAACCCAAATATCATACTGTTCTCTGTAATTAAATATTCTCACCCTACTCCTGCAGCATGACCAAACATTCAACATTAGAATGCCCAGCCATACCTGGAACTCTCTCCCTGAGGGCATTAACTTCCCAGAAACATGCCTCTGAATCCAAGTGTCAGGATTATTTCTCTACTTATCAGCAGACAAGCAGAGACTGGACCACATGAGTAGACAAATTACTGGCCAAAGCAGAGAAGGGCTTAGGACTCTGGTTCTTACTGATTAACAATAACCATCAGACTTAGTCCCTCCTAATCTTCCACTTGAACCCTGTTGCACAATGCCCAGCACAACTATACTCAGATGCAGCTATTTGTTTTTCCCCTTTCCTACAGCTGAAGGGAGAAAAAGGATCTGTTTGTTCAAGACTGAGAGACAAATTCCAATCAGGACGAAACTTTGTGGTCTTTTCACTACCAGCCTAAATGGAAGGCCAAAACAAAACAAAAAACCAAAATTACTTGTTCTGTTCATTTTGAATGTTCATTTACTGATAAGATCTTGTTATTCTATTTTTGCCCTAACCTTGTGCATCTTAGAAATGTCTGATAGAAACATAATTTAAAATCAATAATTTTACCACTGGTCATACAATTCAACCTTCCAGTTTTTACAGATGGGGCACATCTGCTTTGACATTTGCTGTTTTTGGCTGTTCAGCAATAGATTTCTCTTTTTCACCATCATCCTACTCTGCTTTTGGGGAATCCATTCAAATATGGTTTTGGCGGCCTCCCACTGTGGAACTGTAAGGGGTTTTGTAGGAAGCTGGAACGTGGCTTACATCTGGCCAGTTGGAAACTCTCCCCTTGGACTCTGAATCTCCCCTGGAAACTCCCCTGGGACCATACCCCATTTTTCCTACTGCTTTGGATACATGGGGAGAGTGTCGAGGTATGGGCCAGTCTACTCCTGCTCCCTGGTCTTCCCTGAATGACCCTAGCTCTTTCCTGTGAACCCTAAATATCTGAGATAGGTCTCAGTCAATTTAGGAAGTTTATTTTGCCAAAGTTAAGAATGTATGCCCGTGACACAGCCTCAGGAGGTCCTGACGACATGTGCCCAATGTGGTAGGGGCACAGCTTGGTTTTATACATTTTATGGAGATATGAGACATCAATCAACATATGAAAAATGTACACTGGTTCTGTCAGGAAAGGCAAGACAACTTGAAGCAGGGAGGGGACTTCCAGGTCATAGGTAGATAAAAGACAAATGGTTGCATTCTTTTGAGTTTCTGATTCGCCTTTCCAAAGAAGGCAATCAGGTATGCATTTATGCTACTGAGCAGAGGAGGGATATCTTTGAGTTCTGTCTGTCATTTGTCCACAAGGAAATTCCTTGTGAGGGAGCTATGTAGCTTTAAAAAATCTTGGTAGCTATCTTTTTTAGGAATAGAATAGGAGGCAGATTTGCCCTAAGCACTTCCTAGCTTGACTTTTCCCTTTGGCTTGGTGATGATTTGGGGGATGATTTTGAGATTATTTTCCTTTCATACATCTGTTCTCTAAGTTTGGTCCTCTAGCCTCCCATCCATTAGGACGTCTGACATCTTTCTAACAAATATTTTACTTATGACAGTTAAAATTCATTTCTGGCTAGACGCGGTGGCTCATGCCTGTAATTCCAGCACTTTGGGAGGCTTAGGCGGGTGGATTACTTGAGGTCAGGAGTTTGAGGCCCGACTGGCCAACATGGTGAAACCCCATCTCTACTAAAAATTAAAAAATTAGCTGGTGTGGTGGTGGGTGCCTGTAATCCCAGCTACTCAGGAGGCTGAGGCAGGAGAATCGCTTGAACCCGGGAGGCAGATGTTGCAGTGAGTGGAGATCGTGTCACTGCACCCCAGCCTGGGCAACAGAGTGAGACTTTGTCTCAAAAAAAAAAAAAAATCATTTCCGAGCTTGCAACAGAGAATCTGATATATCAACTGAAGCCCAGAGAATTTACTGATTTACCTTAAAATCACATAGCTAGTTAGCAGCAGGGCCAGGCTTAAGCCCCCATGTCATCTGATACTCTGGGCAGCACTTTAACCCTTTGTTCTGTGTTAGATGTTACTACAACAGGACATATTGCTAAATAACAGTATGAAACAACTAGCAATTAAAAACACTGCTGGTCAGTTCATCTGAAGAGAACAAAGGCAGGATTTCACTGCAAAGCTTGGTGTGATGTCTGTTCTATTTTTCTTTTTCTTTCTTTTTTTTTTTTTTTTTTTTGAGATGGAGTCCCGTGCTGTTGCCCAGGCTGGAGTGCAATGGTGTGGTCTCAGCTCACTGCAACCTCTGCCTCCTGGGTTCAAAAGATTCTCCTGCCTCAGCCTTCCAAATAGCTGGAATTACAGGTGCCCGCCACCATGCCTAGCTAATTTTTTTGTATTTTTAGTAGAGATAGGGTTTCACCATGTTGGCCAGGCTGGGCTCGAACTCCTGACCTCAGGTGATCCGCCCACCTCAGCCTCCCAAAGTTCCTGGATTACAGATGTAAGCCACTGTGTCCGGCCATTTGTTCTATTTTTCATAGAATCCTGAAGACAAAGTTCAGGTCTAAGTGGGGAAAAATTCAAACTATTCCAGTGAGGCAAATACTTTCATGCTGTCTCTTAAGATTACTTCTTTTTCCTTTAGTAAATTTCTTGGATTTTAAATGTTGCTTTAATAATATCAAAAACTAGGTGTAGAAATGAAAAGTTAAGAAGACCATGGGGCCTAGAAAGGAAGGCAAAAAGCTCACATGGGAAAGGAAGTGGATGCCTGCCCTCTCTCTCCCTGATTCCTCTTCAGTCTTCTCTAAGACCAAAAGACTTTTCTTTTAGGTGCTGTCTGGCCACACACTCATTTGACCTCCTTTCAGAGATTTAATGCTTTTAGCTTTTGGTTTGAGTTTTAAAGCACTACCAAATCACAACAGATCAGAGCTGGAGGGCCTTTAGGGAGTCTAAGGCAGGGCACCAAATGGAAGCAGGTGGGCTTAATTCACCACATGTCTTGTGAGACCAAACACAGATCTAAAATAATTTTGACTTCTGAATACCTTTGAGAAGAACACACACTGTCTCATTCTTCCAGAGAGCCACCATTCTTGGACTTACACCAAGCAGCATTGCTAAAAAACCCTTCTGAGTGTGAGCTAAGACCCAGACCTTCTCATGACACCACTGTTCTCTTCTTGTCTCCCTCTCTGTGCAGCCAGCCACCTTAACAAGGCTCAGCCTCAGTCTTGCCTCCAGCCACCATCCAAAAATAACCGTCGCCTCCCTCACCCACAAGCAAAAACAGAAAAGAGAAAACCTAGGTGCCCAGGAAAGGAACTGGCCTCAAGCAACTTCCCAATACACAACTGACCCTGGGCCTTCTGGTGACTGACAGTGGTGGGGAGTTTTGATTTTGAGAAGGTCCTCCTCCAAAGACAGGAGAAACTGCCTCAGCTCAAAGGAACCCAGTTCCCTTACAGACTGAATCAACAAAGCTTCTTGGTTCTGTAGTCCTAAACTCTAGATTTAAATACTTTTTCAAAATGGAAAAATTTAAAAGCTATCTGGCCCCGAAAGTAAATGACCTGAAAAGTTCTTTCTCAGTATTTAAAATGCTGGATGTCTTGGTTACTAAGAGACATATTGGTCACGTCTCTTAGTAACCACGACATGGCACCCAATAGTTAGGAAAAAAACAAAATAGAAGGAGATTAACTCAGAAAAACTGTTCAGCATTTGAAAAATAATTTCATTTGCATGATTCAACAAATGACTTCCCAGGTATTTAAAAACACAACTGCAGAAGAAATGCAAATTAGGCTTTCAAGCATTTGGTCAAAGTGTCAAACCCTGCTTTCAGACCACTTGTCTTTCATGCTTGGTAATGTGTCTTTGAGGCTAAGGTCACCCTCTGTTCTTTGGTGCTGTTACCTTCTGATATCCTTGTCACTCTTTTATTTATTCCTTATTTTGTCCAATCTTCTCTTCTTTCCCTAATTCTTACAATAATCTTGAAATATTTCAGTGTGGCCAGGCACTGTGGTTCACGTCTGTAATCCCAGTACTTTGGGAGGCTAAGGCAAGTGGATCACCTGAGGTCAGGAGTTCGAGACCAGCCTGGCCAACATGGAGAAACACCGTCTCTACTAAAAATACAAAATTAGCTGGGCATGGTGGCGCATGCTTGTAATTCCAGCTACTTGGGAGGCTGAGGCAGAATTACTTCAACCTGGGAGGCGGAGGTTGCGGTGAGCTGAGATAGTGCTATTGGGCAACTCCAGCCTGGGCAACAAGAGCGAAACTCCATCTCAAAAAAATAAATAAATAAATAAAAGAAAAAAAAGATATTACAGTGTTCATACAGATGAAAATCCAACAACTTTGTCTCAAAATTTCTCATCCTCTTAGTCTTTAAAGACCTTTTCTCCTTTTAGACTTCTAATTCACAGGGTCCCTCTGGAAGGCATGCGTTCTTGATGGTCTTAATTTCAGAAACTAAACTCTCACTTTCTGATTACAACTCCTTCTCCTTATAATTCCTGTGTGTTCACTCCCTCTTCAAGATGAGGGAGACTCCTCATCCCGATTCCTCGACTTTTTCTAGGCTATCAACCTCCTTTTGGCTTTTCTTTCCTCCCTAACCAACCTAGTCCCATGTCCTATTTCTTAACTGGTTTCCCCACAGTCTATTTTTGCTCCTGATTTCCCTTCATAATGCTACTGCTTAAAATGATATGGTTATTTGATGTTACTATTATCTGTTTAAGCAGTAAGCTCCCGGAGAGCAGAAACTTTAACTCGTCTGATGTTATCTCTCTAATGTTTAGCACAGTACTTGACACTAAATGTTTAGTAATTATACATGGAATAAATGAGAGAAAGGCAGCCAAACACTTAAGAAGATAAGGAACCATGCCTCTGGATGCCACAGCACATTCACGGGCTCAGTGCAAGGATATCTGAGATGACGGCAACAACACTGACTTTACTCAGCCGGGCACTTAACAGCTCTGGACAGCTCCCTCTCCTATTCCTTTCCACTGTTAACTTGGCCTTCTATACCACAAAGAAAATGGAGGTTAGCTAGTGTGATTTCTCTCAGTTACTTTCTCTCACCTGCAGTCTTATCTCCTTTCTCCAATATGAGAGAATGATACATCCAGCTGCCACCTGTGTCCTTGGTCCCATTCCCTCATCTCCTAGTTTTCTCTCTCTAGTGACTACTACTCCTCAGCTTGGAAACATGCTCAAGTCTGGTCTGTTTTCCTTAAAGGAAAACAACCTCCATGCCCCCAAATCTTAACTTGATCCTGTGTTCTCTTCTAAGTTCTCTTTATTAAGGAGAAAGTCTATACTTGCTGTCGCCATTTTCTTCTCTTGCCAGTCATTTTTTCTACCCACTGCCATCTTGCTTCTGTCTCATCACTTCTCTGAAACTCCTCCCCCACTCTAAGTTTGCCAATGATTTCCCAAGTGATAGATCCCAAGGACAAACTCAGCTTAGCATCAATTTCTGCTCTTCATTTAATACCTGATGTGTACCAGCAAATCACTTTCTCCTTTTTGAGACGACCCTGCCCCTGCTCTCCTCAGTTTCTAAAACACTAAGTACATCTGGTATCTCTCTGACCATTCTAGTTCCGTATCTTTTGTCAGTAACCCTACCCTATCCATTGCCCTTAAAACAGACAGTCAGTCTGTTGGCTGGGTGTGGTGGCTCACACTTGTAATCCCACCACTTTGGGAGGCCAAGGCAGGCAAATCACGATGTCAGGGGTTCGGGACTACCCTGACCAACATGGTGAAGCCCTGTCTCTACTAAAAATACAAAAATTAGCTGGGCATGGTGGCGTGTGCCTGTAGTCCCAGCTACTCAGAAGGCTGAGGCAGGAGAATTGCCTGAACCAGGGAGTTGGAGGTTGCAGTGAGTGGAGATGGCGCCATTGCACTCTAGCCTGGTGGCAGAGAGAGACTCTGTCTCAAAAACAAACAAATAAAACCAAAGAGTCTGTTTGACCTTCACAGTGCTTTGAAACATAAATTTATTAACAATATTTTTTTTAAGGCAGGGTCTCGCTTTTCACCCAGGCTAGAGGGCAATGGTGTGTTCACGGCTCACTGCAGCCTCAACCTCAAGTCAAGTGATCCTGCCACTTCAGCATCCTGAGTAGCTGGGACTCTAGGTGTGTGCTACCATGCCTGGCTAATTTTTTAATATTTTGCAGAGATGAGGTCTTACTATGTTGTCCAAGCTGGGCTAGAACTTCTGGACTCATGTATCCTCCTGACTTGTCTCCCAAAGTGCTGAGATTATAGGTGTGAGCCACTGCTCTCGGCCCATTGACAATTAATTGTACTTAAAAATCCAGCTTCTTTTGAAAAATCATGAAATTTGAACACACATGTCCATCTAGCAACAACTGGCCAGAGAAAAGCAGTGGCTGCCACTTTAGACATGAGCTCGTGGTAAGTGCTATGGAGAAAAATGAAGTAGAGAAAAAGCAACAGGGAGTGCTATTGTGTAAACTTGCTTGTGTTATAAGATATGGCAGAAAAAAATCTCTTCACTAAGCTGACATTTCAACAAGAGATCTGTAGGAATCAGGGAGGGAGCCATGCAGCTGTTTGGAAAAAGAACATTAAAGGCAGTGGGGGGAGCTGGGCATGGTGGTATGCACCTGTAATCCCAGCTACTCTGGAGGATAAGGTGGAAGGATCATTTGGGCCCAGGATTTTAAAACCAGCCTGGGCAACATAGCAAGACCCCATCTGAAAAAAGGTAGTGGGAGCAGCAGATGCAAAGGCCCTGAGGCAGAAGTGTGACTGGCTAGCTTGGGAATTCGCAGGGAGGTCAGGAGCATTGAAATGTAGTGAGCCAACAATGAGTGGCAGAAAATGAAAAGAGGCAGAGAAAGGCAAGTGGTGTAGGGTTTCAATGTTTCTACTTCCTTGTCTGTAATTCACTTTTCAATACACTGTAATTGGGATTTTCTTTTGCTTGGAAAATCCAATGAACATTTTCTCAGTCCTTATCAAATGCTTGATCATTTGATATTGTTAACAACCATCCACCTTCTTGAAATTTTCTTATTATTCTTTCTGTGTTTCTGGCTATTCCTTCACATTCTCATTTGTGGGCTGCAATGCTTTTGTCAACTTCTTAAATATGATGTCTTCCATGATTTCATCACCACTCCTCTCCTTGTTCTATATTACTCTTCTGAATGTCTTCATCCATACTATGGTCATCATCATCCTATATGCTGATGACTCCTGATGAGTTATCTATTGATGCACAGCAAATTATCCTAAAACTTAAAAGCCGAAAACAACAAAAAACATTTATTATCTCACACAGTTTTTGAGAATCAGGAATCTAGGAACAGCTTAGCTGGGTGGTTCTGGCTTAGGGTCTCTTATGCAGCTGCAGTCATCTGAAGCCTAGACTGGGACTGGAGGATCTGTTTCCAAGGTGGCTCATTTACATGGCTGCTGAGAGGAGATCTCAGTTCTTTGCCATGTAAATTTCTCCTCTGGGCTGCCTGAGTGCCCTTATGACAGGGCAGCTGGCCTTCTCCAGAATGAGTGATCCCAGGGAGAACAAGGTAGCAGAACAATACTTTTGTGATTTAATTTTGGAGGACACACACCATAATTTCTGCAACATCATATTGGTAATACAGCTCAGCCCTATTTCGTGTAGAAGCGGACTAATACAAAGATAGCAATATTGGGAGGCAACAACCACTATGCACCACCCTGGAGGCTGGCTGCCACAACCACTGGCTCTCTAAAAGATCAGATCTATCATCAGAGCCCCAGACCTATATAATCAACTGCCTACTGGACAACTATTGTTTATAATGGCAAGAATTTTATCATTACTTCACAAACTTCCATTTGTAAAAACTTAGAATCTGTTACAACGGCATGTCCATCAAAATGTTCTCTTGGGAGTTGTGTGATGGTTGGTAGCAGCAGTTAGGTGCTGGCTTTGAGCACTGTGAAATAAACTTAAAGAGGCTGGGCATGGTGGCTCACGCCTGTAATCCTAGCACTTTGGGAGGCTGAGGCGGGAGGATCACGAGGTCAGGAGTTTGAGACCAGGCTGACCAACATAGTTAAACCCCGTTTCTACTAAAAAACAAAAGTCAGCTAGAGTGGTGGCATGCGCCTGTAATCCCAGCTACTCAGAAGGCTGAAGCAGGAGAATTGCTTGAACTGGGAGGCAGGGGTTGCAGTGAGCCGAGATCACACCACTGTACTCTAACCTGGGCACCAGAGTGAGACTCCATCTCAAAAAACAAAAACAAAAAAACACTTAAAGAGGAGTTTGGGCTGGGCATAGTGGTTCGTGCCTGTAATCCCAGCACTTTGGGAGGCTAAGGTAGGCGGATCACCTGAGGTCAGGAGTTTGGAGACCAGCCTGGCCAATATGTCAAAACCCCATCTCTACCAGGTGTGGTGGCACAGGCCTGTAATCCCACTACTAGGGAGGCTGAGGCAGGAGAATCACTTTAACTAGAGAGGCAGAGGTTGCAGTGAGCCAAGATTGTGCCACTCTAGCCTAACCAACAGAGCAAGGCTCTGTCTTTTTTTTTTTTTTTTTTTTTAAAAAAGAGGGGGAACTTTGTAACTATCATTTATTGAGTACCCACCTTGTGTTAGGCATGATGCCTAGTACTTTACA
Organism: Cebus imitator; assembly: GCF_001604975.1. Lineage (NCBI taxonomy): Eukaryota > Metazoa > Chordata > Mammalia > Primates > Cebidae > Cebus > Cebus imitator. The sequence goes on from NW_016107455.1 coordinate 1,400,948, forward strand.
ACCACTATCTACAATAACTCCATGAACAGAAGTCCTTCTTCCTATTTCACAGGTGAGAAAACAAAGGTTTTGAGAGTAACCTGCTTGAGCTTACCAATTACACAATTAGTAAATGACAGAGTAGGGGTGGAAATGTAGGTCTATTTTCTTTTCTTTTTTTTTTTTTGAGACAGAGTTTTGCTTTTGTCACCCAGGCTGGAGTGCAATGGTGCAGTCTCGGCTCACTGCAACCTCTGCCTCCTGGGTTCAAGTGATTCTCCTGCCCTGGCATCCCAAGTAGCTGGGATTATAGGTGCCTGCCACTGCACCCAGTTAATTTTTGTAATTTTAAGATAGAGACGGGGTTTCACCACTTTAGCCAGGCTGGTCTCAAACTCCTGACCTCGGGTGATTTGCCCGCCTCTCAAAGTGCTGGGATTACAGGTGTGAGCCACCAAGCCTGGCCTATAGGCTTATTTTCAAGTTTTGTTGTTTTTGTTTAAAACACCACTCCCTGGCTTCTATAGCATACAATGCAGTTGCATTGTAGCTTATCCACCCATATACCAATAAGGTTCTAAAAGTGAATTCTCAAATACTGGAACACCATGGAGTTGTTGTTGTTGTTGTTATTTAAAAAATTGAGACCGGGCGCAGTGGCTCACGCCTGTAATCTCAGCACTTTGGGAGGCCGAGGCGGGTGGATCACGAGGTCAGGAGATGACCATCCTGGTCAACATGGTAAAACCCCGTCTCTACTAAAAATACAAAACATTAGCTGGGCATGGTGGCGCGTGCCTGTGATCCCAGCTACTCAGGAGGTTGAGGCAGGAGAATTGCCTGAACCCAGGAGGCGGAGGTTGCGGTGAGCCGAGATTGTGCCATTGCACTCCAGCCTGGGTAACAAGAGCGAAACTCCA
>NW_016107455.1:1401856-1404354 GCF_001604975.1 Cebus imitator
GCCATTGCACTCCAGCCTGGGTAACAAGAGCGAAACTCCGTCTCAAAAAAAAAAAAAAAAAAAAAAATTGATTCAGTTCAGTGCTACCTTATTGCAGCCTTACAAGTAATTCTCAAAATTCACTGGCCATAAAAAGTGAACTCCATCTGTGAAATACCAGTTTATCAATTTTCCTTATCAAACCATCTTTTCCATAGTTGTTTTCTACCTTTCTAGGCTAAACATAAAAAATACGTTGCCAGTAGGACCTCTTAAAAGTTCCTCAAAGTTACTAGTTCCCAAATATCAAACTACAGGAAATAGAGAAAGGCATGACAAAGTATGTTGAATCTCTTTTAAATCTACTGCCTGGTTTTCTTTACCATCAATGGACTGCCTGACTTTTTAAAGTCCCTGGGCAAATTCTTCTTTTTGTAACTGTTTAAATGCATATTATAGATCCCTTCGGCCATCCACTAATGCACAAATGAAATCTAGGAAGGGCACTGCTGCCAGTGCTTAGGTTCTGACACTTGCAAAAGCAGTTAACTTTTGTAAATAATAATAACAACAACAACATTAATGATGATGAAGGAGGAGGATCAGGAGGGAGACGGATAGGAGGAGGAGAAAAAAATAGCAAAAGCCAAAGTCCAAAGGACAATGTAGAGCTGTCAAGGGAAAGGGAAAAGAGAAAGCAAGTAGAAGTCACTATCCTTAATTACCTCACAATTTTTCACCAATCCAATGTTCCCTGCTTGCTACTTTTTTTCCCTTACTGAATCACTACAGAATTGTACCACCGTTACAGATGAAAAATTCACTCTACTGGTTTCTTGCAAATTTAATTTACTGAGCTTTCTTGATGTCCAATCCAATGTTTAACAGTTCAAATTCACTAAATGCACATTTTAAAGTAAATTCATGAAGACACAATGATCCACAGCTCTTGGAGAGCTGGGGACAAAGAGATCACACAGTAGTATTTTGCAGAACTCTACGTGCAGTGTGAAATAATGGTAATTCCAAACATTTTAGTTAGGGTTTAGAAAAAGAGAAAACTATCTTAACCAAAATGATCCAAGAGTAAATTTAACTTTCATATGTGTTTTAAATGTATTGGAGGAAAGAAGTTAAGATTCATTATATATTTGCTCCAGTGTAGGAACAGACATTGCAGTACAATCCCATACTTGCGTCCTGGATTGCTTTCAGGTCTTGGTTGAGCTAGGTCCCATAACTTACCCCAATGGCAACTTAGGGCCCAGGAAAACAAGGGAAAAAGGAAACACTTTTAACCACCAGTTTTACTACTAAAGGCAAAATTTCTCTGCAATGATTGGAAGGAAAGCTACAATTCTGAGAGTCTTTTGTTTTCTCACACAGTAAGACAGCTACCAAAGCTGTATGTAAGTCCTGAAGACTTCCTAAGTCATCAGGGGACCCTACCCACCACAGGTCCACCCTTCAAATGTCTAAGTATAGGGGATTATGGTTTCTGAAAGGAAGATGGCTGAAGATATTCAATAGCAAACTTTCTACCAAAACAAGGAAACATGGGCCATTTTGTTCTTTTTGTCAAACAAGAAAAGGAAAATAATGAGGAGACATGGATGTGTCCTTATTCACCCTTAAGAAGACAAAGGGTAAGCTCTGAACAGACAGACAACCAGTTACAAGTGAAACACTGTTACTAACAAGATTAGTCAGGTATTGGGAGAAATGAGGCTTTCAACTCAACAAAGGGCAGAAAAGTGTAGACATGTTTTTTCTAAATGAGGCTGTCCTTGAGTGAGCATTGTAATGTTTCTTGAAAGTCAATGTAATTTGTAAGGCTGGGCGCAGTGGCTCACGCCTGTAATCCCAGCACTTTGGGAGGCTGAGGCGGGTGGATCACGAGGTCAGGAGATTGAGACCATCCTGGCTAACATAGTGAAAGCCCATCCCTACTAAAAATACAAAAATTAGCTGGGCGTACTGGCACATGCCTGTAATCCCAGTTACTCGGGAGGCTGAGGCAGCAGAATCGCTTGAACCAGGGAACTGGAGGTTCAGTGAGCTGAGATGCACCACCGAACTCTAGCACTGCAGCCTGGTGACAGAGAGAGACTCCATCTCAAACAAACAAACAAACAAACAAAACCCCCAAAATTAGCTGGGCATGGTGGTGGGCTCCTGTAATCCCAACTACTTAGGAGGCTCAGGCAGAGAACTGCTTGAACCGAGGAGGCAGAGGTTGCAGTGAGCCAAGACTGCACCGCCCAGCCTGGGTGACAGAATGAGACTCTGTCTCAAAATAAATAAGTAAATAAATAAATAAATAAATAAATAAGTTATTTACAACAGCAGTTTTTACATATTAAGAAATCCTGCCGGGCGCTGTGGCTCACGCCTGTAATCCCAGCTCTTAGGGAGGCAGAGGCGGGAGGATAGCTTAAGCCCAGGAGTTCGAGACCTGCCTGGGCAATATAGCGAGACCCCGTTCTCCACAAAAAGGAAAAAAACAAAAAGACAAAAAA
>NW_016107455.1:1404414-1410617 GCF_001604975.1 Cebus imitator
AAAAAAAAAAAAAAAAAAAAAAAAAAAAAAAAAAAAAAAAAAGAAATCCTATACACATATGTTACTTTTAAAAAGTTGGATCTCAGCCATACTCTAAATATGAGAGTACTTAGGTTCTAAAAGTCAGAAAGGAAAATAAAAATAAGGACTCATTGACAGGGATTGATAAGCTGCAATGCCCTTTCTGTAACTCAAGACCAAAAACCAAAAGATAATGCCAGGAAAAAAACAGGGAAGCGGCTATGACAAAGTATCTGAACTTCTGCTTAAGACAAAGGACATAACTAGGCAAAAAGCTATGTATGGGAAGATAACATGGCAGGAATGAAAATAGCTCTCAGTAAGGACAGTAATATTGTAGGTGATTTTTTTCTTTTTGAAATTTTCTTAAATGATGTTATACTGTATTTTCAGTTTTTAAAAAAGACCAAAAAATGGGGAGGGGCAGTACAGAAAAACAAACCGTGGGAACAGAGTCAAGCACACAGATGTTTTGCGTAAGCTAAATTTTCAGACATCTGCCTTTGTGCAAGACTTGAGAAAGCAGAGCTGCTGTCAACAAGTTCTTCTCTGCAGTGAGAGAGGGGTGGAGCCTGAGAGAACGTGAACTGTGAAGAAACCAACAACTAGAAGCCGCAGGGCTGAAGAACTAATCGTTTCTTACATTAAGTTCCTCATTTATGAGCTACCCCTCTGCCTGAAATGTTTTGCCACTGGCAATGTCTATAACTCAGATAAGGAGAATTTGAGTTGCCCCTACGTCTGCACTTAAGTAACTGAGGTTCTCTGTCAGTAGCACTACTTAGCTCTACGCAAGATATCCCATCCCTGTGGGAGATGAGATATGGTATAATATACCGTATAAAAATCTGAGTGAGATACAAATTGCCCCAATCCTCCCTTCATCTTCCAATTCCAAATAAAAAAGCTTATCATGTACAGAAAACGCACGTAAAAGCAAAGATAATACAGTGGTTCACCTGCTCTACTGCCTTGCTTTGATATATTTTTAACTTTCTGTTTAGTTAAATGAATACTCCTAGGCCTATGTTGTTTGCTCTTGCATATAACGCAATGAAGGGAAATTGCCATTCACACTGCTTTATATAGTGCCTGATGTAACGCTGTGTACATAGTCCTTAATGAATGTGATCTGAAAATGGTAATAGGGATGCTGAAGACTCAAGCACACTTTGGAAGATAATAAAGTATGAAAGATATTACAAAACCTTTTCTCTGGTGCATGTAAAGAACGGGAAGGTAACACGGCAGGAATGGAAATGGCTCTTAGTAACGATCTTAACATTGTGGGTAATATTTTCTATTTTTGAAAATTTTCTGAAATGATATTATTCTGTGTTTTCAATTTTTATAAAGGACCAAAGTGGTTCTGGGGTGGGGAGTAGGGCAGCTCTTCTGGCAGGTGAGAAAGCCCACATTTGTCATACAAACCACAGGAAAGGCTGCCTTATTTGTTCCTGTTTGCAGCCTTCAATCAGGCTTCATGCTGGGGGAACTTATTCCACTTGAAAAAGAACTTTCAACTTGCTTGCAAAGTTCTATTTGGTATTCTGTCTTAAACTTCCCTTTTCTGAGAAGTTGGGTGTGTTGTATGGGATGCTGCCATACATCTACCTTCTGGGCAAGCTGACTACAAAAGACTTGGGAAACCTCTTGTTTAGGCACAGTAGCCTCTCCTAGGTCCTATACAAGTTCCTCTTCCTACTAACTTGATGACAGAGCTGATCATCCGTAGGTTTATATGAATTTGTTAGGCTAAAGCTACCTAAACTGCGAATTCTCATCACTCACTTAATTCCACATAGTTCGCAGGACCCACATTTTCCTGTTGGTAACAGCAGAAAGCTACAACAGACCAAATTACAAATTAATCAACCAGATACAGATTTTAACTCAAAGGTGTAATACATGCAAAAATTAACTGGCATGGTGGCACAGGCCTGCAATCCCAGCTACTTGGGAGGCTGTGGCAGGAAAATCGCTTGAACCCAGAAGGCGGAGGATGCAGTCAGCCAAGATCACGCCATCGCACTCTAGTCTGGATAAGAAGAGCGAAACTCTGTCTCAGGGAAAAAAAACAAAAACAAAACAAAACAAACAAACAAAAAAACCCACACAAAAAGCCTATTCTAAGGACCTGAATTCGGTAAATTTTTTAAAAGGTACTCTAATTGATTCCGAAATTGTTTGGTTTGAAAACTTTTCAAGAATACATCATAGATTTCATTCAATAGGTATTTATTGAGCACTTATTATGTAGCAGGTCCCATTCAAGGCACTGAAATACAGCGATGAACTTTTATAAAAGCCGGTGAATCCCATTACTGGGTATACATCCAAAGGATTATAAATCATTCTACTATAAAGACACATATGGCTGGGCACAGCGGTTCACACCTGTAATCCCAGCACTTTGGGAGGCCGAGGCGGGTGGAACAGGAGGTCAGGAGTTCGAGACTGCCTGAAAGGATGTTTCAGGCAGAGGAGCAGCATGTGTCAAGATCTGGTCAGAGACAGAGAACAATTTCAATCCTATTGTATGGTGAAACAGTGGAGAGAGGGCTTCAGTAAAGATGGGGAGAGGTAAGCAGGGCACAGATTTAGACGGGTTTTCTATGGCTTGCTAAGGAATCTGGACTTCATTCTGAGGCTAACAGAGAGCCAGAGTTGCATTTCTAGAAAGATTCCTCCAACTACAATATGAAGAATGGATTTGAAGAGGGGTGAAACTTAAAAAAGGGAGATAGATGTCACTTTGGTATTCCAGGCAAGAAACAAGGGTAGTCTGATCTGAGCTATTAAGAATAAAGAGAAGATAGATACCATGGGGGTTATTTGTCTAGCTTATTTTTTAGTGTAATGGTAAACTTACTCCCTGAAGAAATTCAAATTATAAGAAAAACCGGAGAAATGTTTTGATATGTGAAAACCCCTTGCATTCATAAAGAATGTTTTTCTTTGAAGTTCTTGATTCTTCTGACATGTCCTTGCCTTTAAAAAATTGCAAGACTTTAAGAGTCACCCAGTAGGGTCAAAAAAGAAGTCTATTTACATGGCTATTCCCTTTCATACCATCTGCCTTTACCCAAATAGGTTTTTTCTCAAAATAGGTTTTTTCCATCATCTCAATCATCTCTTAAGGTATACTTGTGAATCCTTGGATTTAGATATCAAATCTCCCTTAACCTATCTACCAGCTGCCAGCCAATCATCCTGGACAAGCCAGGGAAGCTTACAGGCAATTCTTCCTCATGTCACTGCGTTATCACACATGTCTGTATCATTTCCTGCCAGGCACCAAACTTACAGCATTAGGGAGGAACAGCTGAAGAGAATGCTTTTACACAAAGGACTTCCCTCCTTCCTTATCCCCCATTCAATGGATATGACAATATACTGATGGGCTCTAGTCAAATGAACAATAATGCAGATAAGTTCTGGAACTACCATTTTAAACCAATAACAGACAAAGAAAGCTCAGTTTCCTGAACACAGTAACAAGGAAAAGATGAATCAGAAATCTGAAGCCAGCTTTGATCAAAAGAAGACAAGTGAATTTTACAAATTCATCTGTATTACATTATAATAGGATATTATTATACAGAGGATATTTGTATAATAAAAAATATAGGATATTATTATACAACAAGAAGAGCTAAAGATCCTAAATATATATGCACCCAATACAGGAATACCCAGATATATAAGACTTATAATAAAGAGACTTAGACTCCCACACAATAATAGTGGGAGACTTCAACATCAATATTAGACAGATCAATGAGACAGAAAATTAACAACGATATCCAGGACTTGAACTCAGATCCGGAACAAGTAAACTTAATTAACATTGATAGAACTCTCCACTTTAAATACACAAAATACACACTCTTATCAGTACCACATCACACCTACTTACAGGTTTAAATGAAATATTGGTTGGGTGCTTGTTTGTTATTTTCTTCCCTTATTTTTTCATGTCTCCATTATTAAGCACAGTTATAGGCATACCCATTTTTAGACTGCATTCTAGCTTAGGCAATAAAGCAACATCCCCGTTCTCTCGCCCCCTTCCTCTTCTTCTTTCTTCCTCTCCTTCATTCTTTTTTTATTATTATTATTCTTTCTCTTTCTTTCTTTCTTTCTTTCTTTCTTTCTTTCTTTCTTTCTTTCTTTCTTTAAAAAAAAGGATATTAGTGAAGAACTGGCAAGCAGGTAATGATAAATTTCTTTGACTCTCAGCTCAATTAAGTAATTTATTATTATTATTATTATTATTTGAGACAGAGTCTCGCTCTGTCACCAGGTGCCAGGCTGGAGGGCGGTGGCGCAAGCTGGGCTCACTGCAACCTGCAACCTCTGCCTCCTGGGTTCAAGCAATGCTCCTGCCTCAGCCTCCCAAGCAGCTGTGGACCACAGGCGCGCGCCACCACGCCCAGCTAATTTTTGTATTTTTTAGTAGAGATGGTTTCACCATGTAGGCCAGGATGGTCTTGATCTCTTGACCTCATGATCTGCCCGCCTCAGCCTCCCAAAGTGCTGGGATTATAGGCATAACCTACCTCACCCGGCCAAGTAATTCATTGTTAACGAATATCTATGAGAAGGCAGTGTTCAGGACCTTGAATTTCCCCACTTCTAAAATCAATAGTTGTATAAAACATAGCTGCTGGAGAATAAAAAGAGAATTTATATTAAAGATGAACCACAGGCTATCCCAAGGAAAAAACTGGTGAAGTCCAGAGAATAAGATTTGATCCAATATACATTTTAACCACAGAAAAGGTGTCATATTTTATAGGTGATTGACTTTACTTCCTACCTCTCTTCTATAAATGGGATTGTCACACTTAAAAAGATGTTAGAACCCACAGCTACTATGTCACTGAATGAGGTAAAACTGAAAACCCTTCCTCTAAGATCTGGAACATGACAAGCATGTCCACTTTTACCGCTGTTATTCAACATAGTGCTAGAAGTCCTAGCCAGGGCAATCAGACAAGAAAAGAAACAAAGGGCATCCAAATCGGAAAGAAGTAAGTCAAATTATCCTTGTTTGCAGGCTGGGCACGATTGTTCACACCTGAAATCCCAGCACTTCGGGAGGCCAAGGTGGGCAGATCACAAGAGGCCAGGAGTTTGAGACTTGCCTGGCCAACATCATGAAACCCCTTCTCTACTAAAAATACAAAAATTAGCTGGGCGTGGTCTCGAACTTCTAGCCTTATGTGATTCACTCACCCCAGCCTCCCAAAGTTCTGGGATTACAGGCATGAGCCACTGTGCCCAGCCAGATGATATAATCTTATATTAGAAAAAACCGAAAGACTCCACCAAAAAACTATTAGAACTGATAAACGAATTCAGTAAAATTGCGAGATATAAAATCAGCATACAAAAATCAGTAGCATTTCTATATCCCAACAGCAAACAATCTGAAAAAGTAATTTAAAAAGTAATCCCATTTATAATAGTCACACATAAAATTTAATACCTCGGAATTAACCAAAGAAGTGAACAATCTCTATAACGAAAACTATAAAACACAGGTGAAAGAAATTGAAGAGGACACCAAAAAATGAAAAGATATTCCATGGTCATGAATTAAAAGAATCAATATTGTGAAAATGTCTATACTACCAAAGCAATCTAGAGGTTCAATGTACTCCCTATCAAAATACCAATGGCATTCTTCATAGAAATAAAAAAAGAATTCTAAAATTTATATGGAACCACAACATACCCAGAACAGCCAAAACCATCCTAAGCAAAAGGTACAAAACTGGAAAAATCACATTATCTGACTTCAAATTATATTACAGAACTACAGTAACCAAAACAGCATGATAATGGCATAAAAAGAGACACATACACCAATGTGATACAACAGAGAATTCAGAAACAAATCCATATATCCACAGTGAACTCATTTGCAACAAAAGTGTCAAGAACATCCATTGGGGAAAGGACAGTCTCTTCAATAAATGATGTCGGAAATACCGGATGTCCATATGCAGAAGAGTGAAACTAGCCTCCTCCATTACTCACCATATACAAAGTCAAATCGAAAGAGAAATACTTAAATCTAAGACCTCAAACTATGAAACCACTCCAAGAAAACATTGGGGAAACTCTCCAGGACATTGAACTGGGCAAAGACTTCTTTTTTTTTTTTTTTTTTT
>NW_016107455.1:1411338-1413951 GCF_001604975.1 Cebus imitator
AAAAAAAAAAAAAAAAAAAATCTATAAACTACCCATCTGACAAGGGATTGCTAGCCAGATTAATATAAGAAGCTCAAAAAACAACTCTCTGGAGAAAAAAATCTAATAATCTGATTTTAAAATGGGCAAAGGGTCTGAATAGACATTTCTCAAAAGACAACATACAAATGGCAAACAGATATATGAAAAAAGGCACTCAACATGACTGATCATCAGAGAAATGCAAACCAAAACTACAATAAGATATAATCTTATCCCAGTTGAAATGGCTTTAATCCAGAAGACAGGCTATAATAAATGCTGGTGAGGATGTGGAGAAAAGGGAACCCTCACACGCTGTTGGCAGGTATGTAAATTAGTACAACCACTGTGGAGAACAGTTTAGAAGTTTCTCAAAAAACTAAACAGAACTACCATCTGATCCACCAATCCCATTGCTGGGCATACACCCAAAAGAAAGGAAAACAGTATATAAAGAGATATCTGTATTTCCATATTCATTGCAGCTGTATTCACAATAGCCAAGATTTGGAAGTAACTTGTGTCTATCAATAGGTGAATGAATAAAGAAAATGTGGTACATTTATACAATGGAGTACTACTATTCAGCCATAAAAAGAATGAGATCCTGTCTTTTGCAACAACATGGATGGACTGGAGGTCATTATGGCAAGTGAAATAAGCCAGGTACAGAAAGACAAACTTCACATATTCTCACTTATTTGTGGGAGCTAAAAATTAAAACAATTGAACTTACGGAGATAGGGAGTAGAATGATGGTTACCAAAGACAGGCAAGGTTAGTAGGTGTGGAGAAGAGGTGGGGATGGTTAATGGGTACAAAAATATAGTTAGAACAAATAAGATCTAGTATTTGATAGCACAACAGGGTGACTAAAGTCAACAATAATTTATTGTACATTTAAAATAAGTAAGAGGCCGGGCACAGTGGCTGACAACTGTTATCCCAGCACTTTGGGCAAGGCCAAGGTGGGTAGAGGGCTTGAGCTCAGGAGTTCCAGACCAGTCTGGGTAACATGGTAAAAGCCCATCTCTACTAAAAACACAAAAAGTTAGTCGAGTGTGGTAGCATGTGCCTATGGTTCCAGCTACTTGGGAGGCTGAGGCAGGAGGATTGCTTGAACCTAGGAGGTTGAGGCTGCAGTGTGCTGTGTTTACTCCAGCTTGGGTGACAAAGCAAGACCCTGTCTCAAAAAAAAAAAATTTTGTAACACAAAGAAAGGGAAAATGCTGGAGGTGACAGATACTCTATTTACTCTGATGTAAATTTTTTTTTTTTTTTTTTTGAGGCAAGGTCTTACTCTGTCACCCAGGCTGGAGTACAGTGGCATGATCATGGCTCACTGTAGCCTTGACCTCCAGGGCTCAGTAATCATCTCACTTCAGTCTCCCACGTAACTGGGACTACAGATGTGTGCCACCACACTTGGCTAATGTTTTTGGTATTTTTTGTAGAGATAGTGTTTCACCACATTGCCCAGGCTGGGCTCAAGTGATCTGCCTGCCTCAGCCTCCCAAAGTGCTGGAATCAGGCATGAGCTGCTGCACCCAGCCTAATGTGATTATTACACATTGCATGCCTGTATCAAAATACCTCTTATACCTCATATATATATATACCTACTATGTACCCACAAAATGTTTTTTAAGATTTTAAAAAGATATGAAAATAAAATATGATGAAAAATATAATAAGGTGACTGTTACATTCAGAATACAGCCATTTGAAAAGGGGCTCGTCACTGCAACTTCAAAACCTCTCTAAATCAAACCTTTCCATAAATGGACTTACAGTTCTCAGATCATGTTTTCATTGACTTGGTAGAGGCAGTAAACAGTAGGTACACACTTGGCTGGCTACGATGCCACTGAGCAGGATTTGCTAATCACATTTCACTTGAGTGAGTTTTAGCATTTTAGGCATTTTCTCCATTTACACAAGATAAAGGTAGTATCTCACCTGTTCAGGGAAACATTTAAAGGTGGACAGGAAAAACATGGAATTGATAGGTGACCTGGAGTTCTTGTTCTGTCACTAATGAATTAAATAATATGGGGTAAGACAATCCAGCTTTCATTTCCTCATATTATCAATTCTTAAAGTTAATTATTTTGGAAGATTATCACTGGGTACCTTAAAAGCACTCTACTAAACATAAGATCATCATGTTTCTACAGCATTACATAAGCAAAAATACTTCTGCTTTTCATAGCAGAAGTAATTTTTTTTTTTTTTTTGAGATGGAGTTTCGCTCGTTACCCAGGCTGGAGTGCAATGGTGCGATCTCGGCTCACTGCAACCTCCACCTCCTGGGTTCAAGCAATTCTCCTGCCTCAGCCTCCTGAGTAGATGGGATTACAGGCACGCGCCACCATGCCCAGCTAATTTTTGGTATTTTTAGTAGAGATGGGGTTTCACCATGTTGACCAGGATGGTCTCGATCTCTTGACCTCGTGATCCACCTGCCTGGGCCTCCCAAAGTGCTGGGATTACAGGCGTGAGCCACTGCACCCGGCAGAAGAAGTAATTCTTAAAGAATGCCTCTAAAGGTTATGCCACGCTGGGCACAGTAGCTCACACCTGTAAGCCCAG
>NW_016107455.1:1414332-1415419 GCF_001604975.1 Cebus imitator
ATTCCACTGTTTACATCTGAGTAAAATATTAAAAAAAAGGTTATGTCACAATGGGCTGGGCTTTTCTACAAGTGTGACTGTTCAGATCCCATAGGGTACTAAACCTTATTTAGTAATCAAATGATTAATTTGTTCGTTCACTGGATTCTTGCTTCCACTGGAAAATTTTTCTGCAAATAGAATCCTCCAACCCCCTCACTGAACAACCCCACTGTCGGTCAATTAAAAAAGAAAGGGATGGGAAGAAGAATTTCTTTCACAGAAATTCTCATAAAAGAGAGCCTTCTTGGGTGATTTTACTCTCACACAAGAGGGTAAAAGACAGACGCCTGAGCTAAAGTGTGGTGAAGTGATATCTCCTGCATTGGATGTATTCCTGATTCACTTAATCACCTAGAAAAGTAATTTTACCTCTCTATATCTGAGTTTCTTCATTTGTAAAACTAAATTAATGATATCTACCTTGTCTTACATACCTGGGGATAAAATATTATCTTTCTTCTTAGTAGGCAAAAGTTTGCAGGAGTGTTCTAAAAAGTAGCAAGCACCAGGATAATATAAATGCAAATTATTATTCTAAAGAACACAAGGTACATGAAATAGAAACAGAAACCACCCTTCAGACATGTTTGCATGTGGAATTAACTTATGCCTACTTTCTGAAGTAATTCACTTCAGCTTTTAAAATAATTTTTTGGTCTACTGCAAAAACTTTTTACCTAAAGAAACAGAGCAGCTGGAAACAGCATTTCAGCCTATAAGCAGAACGAAAACAGCATTCCTATTCTTTAAATATAATTCTAACAGTAGATATGGAGACCGGCTAAGGTCATTTTACTGTCTCTCTCTATGTATCAGCCAAGTTCACACCTCACTATATTTAGGCAAGGTATGCACACCCATTAAAGATAGAAGGAGACTCAGGCTTAGGCTCAGAACAGTGGGGTCATTACCTCAGTTGAGGTGGAAAGACACTAACAGAAAAACTGTATTTATGTGTTTCTTAGAAACCAACAGAAAAACCAATGATCAATTTTATTTCATCCTGAATAGATAAATGTATAATTTCTTTTTTTTTTTTTTTTTT
>NW_016107455.1:1418114-1420802 GCF_001604975.1 Cebus imitator
CATGTTGACCAGGATGGTCTCGATCTCTTGACCTTGTGATCCACCCGCCTCAGCCTCCCAAAGTGCTGGGATTATAGGCGTGAGCCACCGCGCCCAGCCGATAAATGTATAATTTCTAATATGCACTGAGCAATCTCTATAACACATAACTCTGGTACAGTCATGCCTAAAGCAAAGCAGCAAATATCTTTCAGGTAACTCACTTGCCAGGACTGCTTGCCACACCTTAGCCAGAGACAAGAGCTGCCCAGGTCAATGGGGTAAAATGTTTAGCAGTTTAGTCTCCTGAGAACTGGAAAAAATAGGTTTTCAACCTGGGAATCATTGTTATATCAATAACACTAAGATCTAACTGGAGAGAGTCTTCCAGCAGTCCTCTAGTTGACAGTTTCCTGGGTCCAGCATTCATCAAAGGAAGAACAAAATGGGGACGAGCTCACGTATAGATTTATCAAAAACAAGCAAACAAATAAAAAACAAAACAAAAGCTAATCTTGTGAACATAGATTTTCTAATAAAGATTGTGTTGAAGTGAGTCAGGCACAATAGCTGCCCCTAAGAGGAAGCTAAGAAAACCCCAGTAACAACCAGATATTTTTGGAACCTCCTCAACTTGTCAGGGAAAAAAACTGAAATACATTGAAAGAATGCAGTAAACATACTTCTGAAATGTAAGTATAACAAATAGAAATGTTTATCTTCAGTCAAAGAAACTGCATGTTGCAATTATGAAATGTCTACCACAGGAAAGTTAAGCAGATGTTAGACATTTCCCCAAAGTTTTTCTAGTGTCACTGAAGAGGATTATGGAATCTGTTGTAAATTTTTTTTTCAAATCAGCAGTTAATGCTAAAAAGGTAATATTTTGAATGTCTTACCTTCTACTTCATATTTAAATAATAGTTACCAAACAGAAACTTAACATACAGCTTATATACATTTAGGTATTCATTTTCCAATATTTACTTCTAAACCAAAAATTGTATAAATAATTCACAGTTCAATACTTTAAAAAGGATGGATTTTGAAAAATCTCATATTGTTTCTTCTGTATTAAAAACACTAATGAAAAATGTCTACCTAAATATTCTCAATTGATACTGAAAAGCTGAAATAATCCCTTTGGAAGAAAAAATTCTAAGATATATAAATTTCTTCTTCATAGGGTGTTTAATTTCTTTCTTTTTTTTTTTTTTTTTTTTGTGAGATGGAGCCTTGCTCTGTTGCCCAGGCTGGAGTGCAATGGTGCATCTCAGTTCACTGCAACCTCCGCCTCCTGGGTTCAAGCGATTCTCCTGCCTCAGCTCCCGAGTAGCTGGGATTACAGGCGCAAGCCACCAAGCCTAGCTAATTTTTTATATCTTTAGTAGAGACGGGGTTTCACTAGGGTATTTAATTTCTAAGAGATAAACTGGTCTGAGTTTTCTCAAGGTTTTCTATGCCTTGAGAAAGCCCAGAAATTTTTCCCAGCACAAATAGACAAATGGCAAGGAGGCAAAAATGGCACACTTCCAAAAATTCATAACTATGCATGACAGGCTGCAGAAATCAGTCTTAGTAGCAAAGAATGACTTTATGGGTTGAATTCTTGGCCCTCAGTGCACAAACAGTTAAACAGCACATTCATTCCACTAAATATCTAAGCCTAGGGCGGTGGTCTTCATCCCCAAACCTCCTAACAATCTCTTTATAGTAATTCAATAGGTACCTATATTAAAAGCAATTAGAAACTCTCCTACTGCCTCTCAATTTTTTCTTGAGAGTAACAACCTTAAATCTTTTTGCCTCCCTGGAATAGTTGAAGCACTAGAAATATTTTACCCTAATATCACTTCATTTTATTACCAGATAGGTTGTGCTGAGAAACACAAACATTCAGACTTTATTATAATATTCCAATTTTCTTTAAGCAAATACAATTCTTGGAATATCTACTCAAAGATTATTAAGAAGGAGAGGGTATTCAAAAGGCTGCATAACCCTTCTCAATAGAGAGAAAACATTAGCTCAAATTCTTTCAGCCTGGGGAAATCATGAGTGATTGTTTAAAACTGGATAAACAAATCTCATAGGTAAGTTCAAAACGCTTAAAAAGAGTTTACTTGGATTTCTGAATCAAATACCTAAAGCAGTCTATTCAAGGTTCATAACTGGAGGTGGGGGGATGCTAGGGGAAGATCATTAGATTCCTTTGAGAAGAATCTGATGAAAGCTATGGCCTTTTCCTCCAGAAAAAAATTAATGCTCTACTTCTATATAGGCACAGATTTTCATATTATTTCAGTGTATTCATGAATTTCTTGGTCCAAAACTCTAGACTAAAGGAACCTGGTAAATGCCCTAAAGAAATTATGAGTAGGTGAGAATTAATAGCCTGCCCACTATTACCCCTCACTTTTTAGCAGATAACAGCTCACCTTTAACAAGAGGCAACTAGTGAATGACTTACGCTTGGCCTTAATTTTGAAACCACAGGGAACACAATGAATGGGAGTTTCACAAGTTTTTCTGTTAATACTGTGGACTCTCATTTTAAAGCACACTACAGGGCCAGGTGCAGTGGCTGATGCCTGTAATCCCAGCACTTTGGGAGGCTGAGGCGGGCAGATCACCTGAGGTCAGGAATTCAAGACCAGCCTGCCAAACAGGGTGAAACCCTGTCTCTACAAAAAATACACAAATTAGCTG
>NW_016107455.1:1420987-1438999 GCF_001604975.1 Cebus imitator
AAAAAAAAAAAAGAAAGAAAGAAAGAAAAGAAAAATGTCAGGTATGTTGGCTCATGCCTGTAATTCCAGCACTTTGGGAGGCCGAGGCGGGCAGATCATGAGATCAGGAGTTTGAGACCAGCATGGCCAACATGGTGAAACCCTCTCTCTACTAAAAATATAAAAATTAGCCGGGTGTGGTGGCACACACCTGTAGTCCCAGCTACTCAGGGGGCTAAGGCAGAAGAATTGCTTGAACCCAGGAGGTAGAGGTGGCAGTGAGCGGAGACTGTACCATTACACTGCAGCTTGGGTGACAGAGTGAGATTGACTAAAAAAAAAAAAATTCTATATTACAAAGATTCCCAAGCATTAAGTAAGAGTTGACTTACTGAAGCCCAACAGTACTAGACATAACAGGATTTTAGCATAATAAAGGATTTTGGATAAGATTTTGAAATTCATTAAAATTAAATCTGACCAGCAAATTAAGTTTACACTTCTCTGAACCTGTTGGATACTCTAGAAATGTCAACAGCTACCCAGAACATGCCACTTGATCACAGTACTTATTTTCTAACAGTATGAGAAATCTAAGATCACCAATACATTAAACACTACTTTATGCAGTAAGTGATTCAGCATGAAAGAAAAGGACTAGATTTAGGGCTTTACTGATCTTGATTTTATAATCCACGCAACATGAGAAAAGAGATTAACCCTAAGGTGTAACAGTTACTACAAAGGCTAATTTTTGTAACAGTTAACAATCCTCAACTATTGTCATTGTGTCTATAAATGCAGTGACCTTATATTATTTAGATTATCTGTTATATATATCTAAAAATTGACTTATACATTTACGTAAAATGTCTACACTTTGGTTTGTGGTTCAAGTAACAGTTTAACAGTCTTCTGACCATTTTCTCTAAAATAGTCTCTCCCTCCCAGCTTTCTTTCTGTCCTGCATTATCTTTTCTTGAGAGTTATTTAATCAGCTAATTATTTATTTACAGTAATTTATTTACAGTCTGTAATGTAAGTTCCAAGAGCTGTGACTTGGTCTTTTTTATTCACAGATGCATTCCTAGTGCCTAGAACATGGTAGGTGACCAATAAATAAATGAACATTTACTAAGTAGGGAAATGAAATTACCTATGGGCAAATAAGGCGCAGTACAAAAGCATGGGATACAAAGTTAGAAGACCTGGATTTCAGTTACTGCCCTTTCATCTTCAACAAGTTATTTAATCTCTTTGAACCTCAGTCTTGTTCCTTTAAAATGATGCTGAAATACTACGACACAGAGTTATTCCAAAGGTTACCGCAAATAATAGAAGTGAAAACTTGCATTTTTATTATAACCTAGCAGTTATTCTCAGAACACTGGCAAAAATTTTATAAAGTAGATCTTGAGAAAGCAAGATATTCTGCCACCTTACCTTTGATCTTGCAGAACAATAAAGGCAGAATTAAATAGTGAGAAAAGTTACGGGCTTGAACTTCACTTACCAGCCGGCTGACTTTGAGAAAGTCTCTTAACCTCTCTGAGGCCTAATTTTCTTATCTATAAGGTGAGAGGAAAAAATATTAACTGCTTCAAACGCATAATTGTTTGAATCAAATGTTATATGAATTGTGAAAGAGCTTTTAAAATTATAATGTGGTATATGTATTTTTAAATTAAATAAATTAATCACTTTCCTAAAACCAAAACTCTAATCTCAATTGCTACACCAGCCAAACACAAGAAAATACAGCAGCTCTTGCAGAAGTTCTCACATGGACTAAGAAAATTAAGTATACATACTTCCAATTCTTCCTACTGGGTCTCCAAGTTTGGCAAGAGGATAGAACAAGAAAAATTTTATAGAAAGATAAAAAATAGAGAAAACAGGGGTTCAGGAATAACGTAAATAAGTAGCAGAGTTCTAATCAAATCTACCATCTATTTACCTTCACCTCCCCGTCAGGGATCCGCTTGTGGCCTGTACAGGGTTTGGTGCTTGAAGGGTTCCAGAATTGGCTTAATGCTCTGCTGGTGCTGTCTTGAAATTCTTGTTTCTGAACAACAACAGGCCTTGCCTTTTCACTTTGCACCAGGCACTGAAAATTATATGGCTGTCCTGCACAAAATCTTTTGCTAGACTAGAGGATAAGGACAATAGCTTAGCTTACAGTCTCTCAATGACTCTATATGTAAGGACCACTGCTAACTTAAAGGACATTTCCTAAAATGGAAACTTTGAATCAGGCTGAAAACACTTGTAGTATCTCAATTCTGAGATAGCCAAATACTTAGTAAAAGCCAATTTAATTAAAAAGTGTTAGCCTTAATCATAATGCAAATATCACTTGCCTTTCCTAATGCTCCATCGGACCCTAATAGGCCAAAAGGTAATGTCAGTATATGCAATACCTGAATTTAATCTAATTGACTTTCTATTAAAAAACCCAACAAAAGGCCCTAGAAATTGTGGTGTACCTTTGGTTTTTTAATTTAATACCTGCATTCTCATAGTAAGCAAAGCAACACTCACAAAGAAACCATTTCTGGAAGGAAATCTCCAATACAACACAATTTAATTAAATCATACCTTTAAAAAAGTTTTCTTTCTTTTCTGCTCCTGCTGACCGCAGAAACAGCTAGTGATTTTTCTTTGATGGGAGCTGAATGGCCAAAGCTGATGAACTGAACATCTCTCAGGCTGCAATTCAGTTTTTGATGCTTGCATGTCAAAACAATGGCTTTTCTCCTTAAAGCTGGATTGACCTCACACTATCTATTTTGACCTTTGGACTCCTTATCAGTCACCTTTGATCTCTGACAGTAGGTGGACAGGCCAACCACAGGTCTACTCTTCAGTGAACAAAGGCTTGCTATGTAAAAGAGATGAGCTGTGGGCAGAGATCCGATCTGAAGAGAAGGTGCTGAACTCACCCTCTGTTCCAGCACCATGTCCAGAACCGCTGCCACAACAAAAAGTGAAACTTCACCTGAAAGCACTTGCCCTGTCTGTGATTTAAACACACACCTTCATTAAGGAAGCATCACAGTCTCAAAGAGAGGCAGGCAACCAACACTACTGAAGCCAGCAGTAATAGACAAAGAAACTGCCCTCCTGTCTTTTCTTTTTTTTTCCTTTTATTCCCCCCTTTTTTAGTAGATTTGCCATAGGCCCCTACGGATAGTGTTTAGATCTGCTGGTGAAATTTAAAGAAAGTGCCTTTGAGAAACATGCATACGTTTCTCCTTTCTCCTATATTCAATACTCATATAGCGTTTGGTTCAAGAATTTAAATGACTCATTCCCTAAAAAGTTAATCTCCTACAAAAAAAAAAAAGTTAATCTCCTCACCTTTGTGAAATATGTCAAGTGCTTTCTATAAATAAGGGCAGGAAATTCTAACTTCATAAGCATAATCATTAAAATAATCTATTTGATCATCTTTTAAAATTTAAGTATCATACATAGTAAGATAGCACTAAGGGAAATCTCAATATGCTTAACACTTCCTAAACAGCACAATGAAATGTTGTTCAAGGTCTGAATTAATTCGCTACATAACCTAAGCAATTCTGTTTGCTTATCTTTTGGCTTTAAAATTCTTTAAGTCTAAAATGGTAATACTTTTAGAATAAACTGACAATGTGGGGAGCAAACCTCAATTTACAAACACTACCTATCTGCCCAAAAACACCCTAGGACAATTAGTTTCTTCATCTTGACTATCGATGTACTATTATTTGATCTTTCCATTAGTTCTACCCAAACAACTCACAAAGTAATGCATTCTTCACCAGTACTTAGGTATGAAAGAGGGTCTTGACAGCAAAGACAAGTGAGAATCAATTTTTCTGGGTCTCCAAGTAGCTCAGAAGAACTGAAAGATGGAATCATATTTTAAAAAACTTTTATTTATTATTTCAGGAGCATTAGAAATATGAATTACTACAACTGCTGATGGGACTGTAGACTGGTCCAACAGGTGAGCAAACCAGCAGCCTGTATCAAAAGCCCTAGAAATACATATATCCTTTGTCCTAGCAATCCCAGAACTGACCCTTAGAATATGTCTTTTAGGGACATGGGCAAAGACTGAAGCATAAGGATGTTCATTCAGTGAGGTTTTGTTTATAACTGCAAAAAACTGGACACAACCGAAATGTTCAACAATCGGACAGAATATGAATCAGTTTTATGGAAAACAAACAACCAGTAAAAAGGATATGAAAAAAAAATGCATTTGGGGACAATGGCAGGATGTTCTCAATATGCTGAAGTGAAAATAATGAGGCTGCAAAGCAGTAGACATGGGACCATCCCATTTTTAAAAGCATACACATACATGAAAAAGATATGTGTTAACCTGGATGGTGTTAACAGCAAATCTATTTGGGAAATAAAAATAAGAGTAATGTTTTTGGAGGGAGGAGAAACGTCTCAATGCTTTCTGCTTTTTCTATAATAAACATGCATTATCTGCAAATATTAAAATACAGCCAATACTGCTTTCTGCTTCACTGATAAGACTGGTTCCATTAAAAAAAAAATCACTCACCCAGGACAAGTTTTTTTTTTTTTTTTTTTTTTGAGACAGGGTCTCACTCTGTCACCCAGGCTGAAGTGCAGTGTCATAATCACAGCTCACTGCAGCCTTGACCTCTTGAGCTCAAGCAATCCTCCTGCCTCAATCCACAGCCTCAGTAGAGATGGGGTTTCACAATGTTGGCCAGGATGATCTCGATCTCCTGACCTGGTGATCTGCCTGCCTCAGCCTACCAAAGTTCTGAGATTACAGGAGTGAGCCACCGTGCCTGGCCCAGATTTGTTTTTTTAAAACATAACAAATTTTCTCATGACACTATTATTTTCTGACAAACAGGGCATATGGGCTTGCTGAGAATTTCTCCAAGCATCTAAAATAGCAACAAAACAAGAAGAGAGAATTCCAGTAGCACGGGTACAGACTACCACGATAACTGAGATTGACTATGAGAGAGCTACAGGGGGCAATAAGCCCCAGCACACTAATAGCCTGTTCTTAACAGATGTACTCAAGCACTTCTAAGAGGAAGCAATAAAAAAGTATGATTAAACCAATAGTTTACAATTTTTACATTAGAGATAACTAGCCAGTCTACTACATTATTCCAGTTTTTAATTTTGAAAAAAAATTATACTGGGTTTAAATTCATTTGGTTAGAATCACTAAGCGTTATGAAATATGCAGTTTTTCTTACCTAGTTTCGGTTTGCCATTTTTCTTGGCACAGGCATTATTAGGGCATAATCTCTAAATTTTTAGTAGTTGCAGTGTCTCTTTTTTGACTCAATATCATTAAACTATCATTTGGGCTTAGTGTGACATGGCATTTATACAGTTCTTGATCTTCATTGATTAATGATAATCACAGGCTTACTATTTGTATGAAACATTCTCATATCCACTAGAATGATTTTCATGGGTATTTGACTTAGAAACGAATGAGTTGTACGTTGCTTATATAGAACCCTAAATACATTAAGCCATTAATTGGCCACCAGGCCATTAAACTAGCAACCAAGCCAATAATAACAAGAAAAAATAGCAATCAGCACACCTTTCCCCTAATAGCTTACTCCACTATAAATGTTATAAGCCCTCTGTGCCATGGGAACCACCTTGCCTACCGCGTGATGCTGATGTAATAATAACATCTAAAGCTAAGCACCTGGAGGAATAAGAGAAATAAGTTTTGCTTTGGATTACTTGAATGTGCTTTTTTCTTTAAATAAACCATAAAGCCACTACCAGATAGTTTAACGATTTCTGTTCTTGTGCTGCCTGCGGGGATTTCACATTGTGCTCACAGCCACTGGTATTGATTCAACAACAATGGCCTTGTAAAATTGGCAACCTTCCTAAATAAGCTATGTAAAATCTGCAAACACTGGTTACTGTGCTGTGTGCCTAGTAGATACTCTGGATGTTCTGCCCATATGATATACCCAAAATATGCTCAAAATAGTTTTCTTTTCTTTCTTTTTTTTTTTTTTTTGATGGAGTCTCTCTCTCTCTCTCTCTCTGTCATCCAGGCTGGAGTGCAGTGGTGCGAACTCAGCTCACTGAGACCTCTGCTTCCCAGGTTCAAGCGATTCTCATGCCTCAACCACCCCAGTAGCTGGGATTACAGGCATATGACACCATGCCCAGCTAATTTTTGTATGTTTAGGAGAGATGGGGTTTCACCATGTTGGCCAGGCTGGTCTCGAATTCCTGATCTCAAGTTATCTGCCCACCTTGGCCGCCCAAAGTGTTGGGATTACAGGTGTAAGCCACCACATCCGGCTCAAAGTAATTTTCTAAAGAACATTATCAGTCTATACAAAAAACCTTTCTGGGTTCTTCCTTTTACATCAAATGATTAATAGCAGTCATCCATTGAAAGCTATCTTACTTGTATGTAATAGGGCCATAACATCCCCCACAGTAGCCTTCCTTTCTTGTCACCATGCAAGTATCCTTTACCACTGTTACACAAATCAAGATATTTAAAGATCAGAAGTCAAGGTCAGAGTCTCAGCTCAAATCCTATTGCCTTTTTTTTTTGAGATGAAGTCTCACTCTGTAGCCCAGGCTGGAGTGCTGTGGCGTGATCTCGGCTCACTGCAACCTCCCCCTCCCAGGTTCAAGTGATTCTCCTGCCTCAGCCTCCTGAGTGGCTGGGAGTACAGGTACGCACCACCATGCCCAGCTAATTTTTGTATTTTTAGTAGAGATAGGGTTTCACCACGTTGGCCAGGCTGACCTCAGGTGATCTGCCTGCCTCAATCTACTAAAGTGCTGGGATTACAGGCATGAGCCATGGTACCCAGCCTCATAAAGCCTTTTCTAATTGGTTCACTACAATGATACCCTTCTTTCTTTTTTTTTATTTTTTATTTTTTGAGATGGAGTCTCACTTTGTTGCCCAGGCTAGAGTGCAGTGGCGCAATCTCTCCTCACTGCAACATCCCAACTCCTGGGTTAAAGCTATTCTCATGCCTCAGCCTCCTGAGTAGCTGGGATTACAGGTACCCGCCACCACATGAGGTTAATTTTTATATTTTCAGTAGAGATGGGGTTTCAGCATGCTGGTCAGGCTGGTCTCAAACGCTTGACCTCATCCTCCTTCCTTGGTTTCCAAAAGTGCTAGGATTACAGGCGTGAGCCATCGCACCTGCTACAATGATAATGAAATTCTCTGAATTTCTAAAGCACAAATTGTACTATTCATCTGACACTTAGCATGCAGTGCTAAGTGCAGTTTAGGGACCATGACCGGTCCCTAAATTGTGCTCTTGGGACCAGGCGTGGTAGCTCACGCCTGTAATCCTAAGCACTTTGGGAAGCCAAGGCGGGCAGATCATGAGGTCAGGAGATCGAGACCATCCTCGCTAACACCGTGAAACCTCGCCTCTACTAAAAATACAACAAAAAAAATTAGCCGGGCATGATGGCACGCACCTGTGGTCCCAGCTACTTGGGAGGCTGAGGTAGGAGAATCGCTTGGACCCAGGAGGCGGAGGTCGCGGTGAGGGGAGACTGCGCCACTGCACTCCAGCCTGGGTGGCAAAGTGAGACTTCATCTCAAAAAAGTAAAAATAAATAAAATTGTGCTCTTATTTATCCTTTCATTCATGTCTTATTTCCTCAACAGACTGAGTATCCTGCAGTAACCATGCCTTATATTTCTTTTTTATCTCTTACTTCTTATACAAAATAGATGCAATTTAGGATAATGATGGACATGACAGGATTCTTACCATCATGCTGGGGTGCCACTCTGTATTCTAATTCTTTCTACTATAATTTGGCTCATATCAAAAGAGCAAAATGAGCAAAAATTTAATTTACCATTTGCTGAGTGCTTACTATTACCAGCACTTCACAAATCTCACATTTAATCCTCATAGGTATTGTAAGTTCCATTTTACTGATGAGGAAACTAAGGATTAGGGTGGTTATATAATATGTTTGAAGTCACACAGATAATAAATGATGAACTCTGGAACTCAGGTCTGTTTCATTTCAAATATTGCACTATTACTGTTAGGTACAATAAAAATGGCAAGTAGTTATTCTGAATATGTGACCCCAGAAATCTTTTAAGAGTCCTAAAGAGAATGCTTAAGGAATGGGATACTTTAAGAATTATGTGTCAGATTTTACTGAGGAGGGAAGGACATCACAGAGGTAGGACTGACAGAATGATAGATATCAAGTTTGGTCAAAGGGACTTCAGTTTTTTTTTTTTTTTTTTTTTGAGACAGAGTTTCGCTCTTGTTACCCAGGCTGGAGTGCAATGGCGCGATCTTGGCTCACCGCAACCTCCGCCTCCTGGGTTCAGGCAATTCTCCTGCTTCAGCCTCCTGAGTAGCTGGGATTACAGGCACGCGCCACCATGCCCAGCTAATTTTTGGTATTTTTAGTAGAGACGGGGTTTCACCATGTTGACCAGGATGGTCTCGATCTCTGGACCTCGTGATCCACCCGCCTCGGCCTCCCAAAGTGCTGGGATTATAGGCGTGAGCCACTGCGCCCGGCTGGGACTTCAGTTTTATTTGTTGTTTGAATTCATTTCACTCATCTCTTAGGAAGAGAGATTTACATTGAGAATTCACATTCCCCCACAGAAACCCCAAATTCTCAACTAAAGCTTCCCCTCAAAATAGAGATAAGGCTGGGTGTGGTGGCTCATGCCTGTAATGCTAGCACTTTTGGAGACCGAGGTGGGTGGATCACCTGAGGTCAGGAGTTCAAGACCAGCTTTGCCAACATGGTGAAACTTTGTCTCTACTAAAAAATACAAAAATTAGGTGGGCATGGTGGTGGGTACCTATAATCCCAGCTCCTCAGGAGGCTGAGGCAGGAGAATAACTTGAACCCAGGAGGCAGAGGTTGCAGTGAGCCAAGATCACACCACTGCACTCCAGCCTGGGCAACAGTGCAAACTCTGTCTCAAAAAAATAGATAAAGAAATAAAAAGAGATGATATAATTATGGGAAATTAAAATTTTTGATGTTCATGAGAACTGTGTATATTAGCATTAAGAGAAAGATTAACTTAAAGGGACATGGGACAGAGGAGAATCCTGAAGAAATGGCATCTCTCAAAAGTTCTGTTGTGAATGAGATTTATTTAAAATTAGTGAAGAAATATTCTCATTCAATTTGGCCCTCACGGAGACACACTGGTTTTTATGACACAAAATTCAGAGAACAGCAGAGACAAGATGCACTGATAAGCTGCTAAGCTCACAAACCTGACCCGCTTTTTGCTGAGGTGATGAAGTATGCTTGAAGTGTTGCTTAAGTCGCAAACAGATAAAGCCGTATGTAGCATAAACTTTTACAGGGTCACCACAGAAGACAATCAATATGAAGTTCACAATTAGAACGCTCAGGACTTGAAATACTCTTATGGAACACGAATATCCATATAAATTTTGATGGATAAATATGAAGTACAGATGATAAAAGTAACAAACATAACTGGAATTTTTATTGTTCTTTCTTGTGAATAATTACCTCAGGTGATATCCAAAATGCCCTGAAATGAGGCAGATACCATCCTTAAACAAACATATACAACAATTTAAATAGTTTAGTTCATTACTTCACAAAAAAAAAAAAAAAAAATCAAATCATTCTACTTCTACCCTGGAAATCTAAACTGTTACAACATTTTAAGAAAGCTTATAATTGGCTAATACTGAGGTTTCTCTTTATTTAAGAGCGATTCAAACCTCTGGATTTTGTTGCTTTACCAACTGTAACTAAGCCAAATCCCTTGAATTACTAAAAGAAGGGTCATACCCCTCTAAAAATAGATTAATGCAGAAAACACAAGTTGTTAAATTCACACAGCATGCAAAAAAGGTGAGCCCAAATTTGCCCTTTGGTGTGCAATAATAGCAATCTATTTATAAATTACTGGCTACATCCTTTCCAAATTACAGGAACACCTAAAAAGGCCTTGATGTTTGTAGCACATTTCTTTAAAATAAACTTAATTATATTAGTTATACAGTTTTTTCTTTCACCTTAGAAACTGAAAAAGTAGCCGGGTGCAGTGGCTCACAGCTGTAATCCCAGCACTTTGGGAGGCCGAGGCAGGTGGATCATGAGATCAGGAGATCAAGACCATCCAGGCCAACATGGTGAAACCCCGTCTCTACTAAAATACAAAAAAATTAGCCCCTCGTGGTTGTGCATGCTTGTAGTCCCAGATACTCAGGAGGCTGAGGCAGGGGAATTGCTTGGACCCTGGAGGCAGA
The DNA here is from genome assembly GCF_001604975.1 of Cebus imitator. Taxonomy (NCBI): domain Eukaryota; kingdom Metazoa; phylum Chordata; class Mammalia; order Primates; family Cebidae; genus Cebus; species Cebus imitator. Next base: position 1,431,271 of record NW_016107455.1, read on the forward strand.
GACTGCAGTCAGCTGAGATCATGCTACTTCACTCCAGCCTGGAGACAGAGCAAGCCTCAGTCTCAAAAAAAAAAAAAAAAAAAAAAAAAAAAAAAAAAAAAAAAAAAAAAAAAAAAAAAAAAAAAAAAAAAAAAAAAAAAAAAAAAAAAAAAAAAAGAAATTAAAAAAATATGTGAAAGATTCAGAAATTGTGTGATAACATTTCCATCACTGTTCTTTAGCCCAAAGGCAGTTTAACATATGGTAAATTAAGAGGACTCACATTAACTGGAAAGACCCAAGAACAGATGTGAGCAAGATGATCTATAGCAGTTTAAGCCTCTCTGTTATTTCCAGACCCAATAGCTCTTGGAAACAGAGACTGACAACTTCTTTAGTTATTTGGCTTTGGGCAGTGTTCATCAGTGTTAAGTCTACAGACATTTCCCAATTTCAGAAGTAAATATAGGTGACCACACAAGCCTAAGAGTAGTAATTTAGAAAAAAAGAAATCCATTCTAGACTTATCGAAAAGAAATCTTGACTTGAGCACATCACTACCTTACCATTCCTGTTCATCTTCAGTGTGCAGATTTACTTTCCAGTTAACTTAGCTACGAATGATTCCAAAAAGGCCAAAGTTGAGAGGCTTTTTTTTGAGACAGAGTTTCGCTCTTGTTGCCTAGGCTGGAGTGCAATGATGCTATCTTGATTCACTGCAACCTCCGCCTCCTGGGTTCAAGCGATTCTCTTGCCTCAGCCTCCTGAATAGCTGGGATTACAGGCAGGTGCCACAATGCCTGGCTAATTTTGTATTTTTTAGTAGAGACGGGGTTTCTCCAGGCTGGTCAGGCTGGTCTTGAACTCCCATCCTCCTGTGATCTGCCCACCTCAGCCTCCCTAAGTGGTGGGATTAGGGGTGTGAGCCACTGCACCAGCTGAGAGCTCTTTTTTTATGCCCCTCAGTTCTATGTTAATTACATAGAACTCTACTGATTTTAAACAATCATAAGTGTGGATAAAGCCACAGAAAGTTATCACTAATAATAAAAACACAAATGCATCTTTATACTTTGATAGGGGATCATTAACTGTTCCTTCACATTTGAAGGCCATAACACCCAGAAGATTCACTAGATGTAAACCAATTGGATCATTTTCTTAAAAATATTCCATTTTAAGGCGATATTCTCTATTCAAGGACCAAAAATAGCCATAAAAAGTCAGTATTAATTTAAAATCAAAGTGGCATCTCATACCTCTCTTAAATATTAATATTAGTCTCTTTATCCACCAAAGAGAGAAAAAAAAGCCCTTAAATCATAAATGAATGCCTGGTTTCAATTACTCCATTATCAATTATTTAGTTACGTTTGCCCATTTCTGTAGAAGACAAGATCTAGATTTTAAAAGCATCATAGATGATAATTACACTTATTCAATGAGAACATGGAAATTTAAAAATTTGAATGGTTAAAAAAAATTCATAAAATAAAAACACTTGGAATAGAACTGCTTGGTTCCAAGCTTTAAAATACAGATAATTCTACAAAACAACTGTTTCAGAGCACAGAAAAATGAAAAAACTACCTAAATCATTCTATAAATCAGACATAAGCTGGACAAAGACAGCATCAAAGATTCACCAAATATTTGGATCCCTAAAGGCAAAACCTTAAATATTTGTAAACCAAACCCAGCAATGTTAAATGAATAATGCAAAAAGGGGGTATAGTTCAGTTATGTAAAGATGGTTCACTTCAACAATTCAGTATGTCATTGTATTACCAGTAAAGGGAAAAAAATATTATTCCATAGATATAAAAAAGCAGTCAATAAAATTCAATACCTAACTGAAAAATCTTTGCAAATTAGCAATAATAAGAAATGCTCTCAGCTTCATAAACGATCTATGCCAGAACCTACAGCACACAGTATACTCACTTACAATACCTAAGAAGCCTTGTTTTCACAATGGAAGATAAGACAAAGCCCACTAGTATCACACTATTTAACATTATAAGGCCTAGCTAAAGCAATGAGAGTTGTAAGTACCGTCATGCATCACTTAATGACAGGAAAACATTCTGAGAAATTCATCTTTAGGCAAGTTTGTCATTGTGTGAACACCATAGAGTATAAATCTAGATGTTACAGCCTACTACACACCTTGGTTATATGATATAATCATATAGGTGGCAAACCTGTACAACATGCTACTATACTGATTACTGTAGGCAACTGTGACATAATGTTAAGTATTTGTATCTCTAAACATATCTACACATAGAAAAGGCAAGGTAAAAATGTGGTATAAAAGATAAAAAATGGTACACTTGTAAGGGGCACTTACCATCAATGGAGGTTGCAGGACTGGAAGTTGCTCAGGGTGAGTCAGTGAGGGAGTGGTGAGTGAACGTGAAGGCCTACGACATGACCATAACTACTGTTGACTTTATAAACACCATACACTTAGGCTACACTAAATTTATTTTAAAAACTTTTATCTTTTCATGTTTGTTTGTTTTTTAAGATAGAGTCTTGCTCTGTTGCCCAGGCTGGAGTGCAGTGGCATAATCTCGAGTCACTGCAACCTCTGCCTCCTGAACTCGAGATTCTCCTGCCTCAGCCTCCTAAATAGCTGGGATTACAGGCGCCTACCATCATGCCCAACTAATATTTGTATTTTCAGTAGAGATGAGGTTTCATCATGTTGGCCAGGCTAGTCTAAAACTCCTGACCTCAAGTGATCCACCCGCCTCAGCCTCCCAAAGTGCTGGGATTACAGGTGTTGAGCCATTATACCCAGCCAAAATTTATCTTTTTTCAACAATAAATTAACTTTATCTTAGAGTAACTTTTTTACTTTATAAACTTCTTAATTACTTTAACTTTTTGGTTCTTTTGTAATAACAGCTTAAAACACAGAAAAATTGGCCAGGTGCAGTGGCTCAAACCTGTAATCCCAGCACTTTGGCAGGCTGAGGCAGGAGGATCGTTTGAGATCAAGAGTTCAAGACCAGCCTGGCCAACATGATGAAACCCAGTCTTTACTAAAAATGTGCAAATTAGCCGGGCGTGGTGGCGAGTGCCCGTAATCTCAGCTACTTAGCAGGCAGGGGCAGGAGAATCACTTGAACCCAGGAGGGGAGGTTGCAGTAAGCTGATGTTGGGCCATTGCACTCCAGCCTGGGCGACTTAGACTCTGTCTTAGAAAAAAACAAAAAAACAAAAATTGTACAAATATACAAAAATATTTTCTTTATCTCCCCCTTCCCGTTCCCTTTCCCCCGCCTTGCTTTTTTTTTTAAGAGACAGGGTCTCCTCTGTTGCCCAGGCTGCAGTGGCACAATCATAGCTCACTGTAGCCTCAAACTCCTGGGTTCAAGCGATCCTCCTGCCTCAGCCCCCAGAGTAGCTGGGATTATAGACACAAGCTACTGTGACTGGCTATATACTTATTCCATAAGCTTTTCTTTTTTTAAAATGTATATATTTTTTAATCTTGAAACTTTTTAGTTAAAGACACAAACACACACACACACACACACACACACACACACACACACACACACACTAGCTTAGGACTAAAGAGTCAGGATTATTAAGATCATTGTTTTTCATCTCCATATTTTGTCCCACTGGAAGGTCTTCAGGGCAATATGTATATGGGGCTGTCATTTCCTATGATAACGATGCTTTCTTTTAGAACACATCCTGAACTGCCTGGGCAGCTTTACAGTTAACTATTTTCTTCTAAGTAGAAAGAGAGCACACTCTAGGTGGGGTGCCTTGGCTTGTGCCTGTAATCTCAGCACTTTGGGAGGCCCAGGTGGGCGGATCACCTGAGGTCAGGAGTTTGAGAGCAGCCTGACCAACATGGTGAAACCCAGTCTCCACTAAAAATCCTAAAGTATATATGTTGCATTTCAAATTAATGAAATAAGAATGTATTAAATAATGGTATTAGAATAACTATCCAATTAGAAAAAAAGTTAAGCTAGATTCTTACCTCAAACTATAAATAAATTCCAGATGTTTTAAAGACTTAAATATTTAAAAATGTAAAAATGTAAACATGCTAGAAAAAACATAAAATAATACTTTGATAATCCTGAGGCTGAATGGGAAGAGGTTTTTAAAAAGCAAGATGCAAAATCTTGAAATCACAAGATCAAATACAACATTTGACTATATAAAAATTTAAAACTTTTACATGGGATGCAAAGTTAAAAGGCAAAAGCAACAGGCTTGGAGAAAGTATTTTTGCCACATATTCAGAATATATAGAGAACATAAAAAAGAAAAAAAAATCAATAGAAAAATGGTCAGAAGTACAAATATTCAAATCACAGAAAAAAAAAATCAGTAACATATAAAAAGACACTAAACCTCCATAAGTAATAAGGGAATTTTAAATAGAGACCTATTGAAGTACAGGGACTCTAGAGTCAGACTACCTGTGTATGCATCCTGGCTGGATAATCTTGACAAGTTAACCTCTCTGTGCCTCTCTTCTGTAATTGAGGATAATATTTAACTCATAAAGTTTTTAAGAAGAGCGAATGAAATGATCTACTGCTCAAAACAGTGTCCCTCAGATAGTAAATGCTCAGTAAAAAATTTTCTTTTTTTTTTTTTTGAGATGGAGTTTTGGTCAGTAGCCCAGGCTGGAGTGCAATGGCACAATCTCGGCTCACTGCAACCTCTGCTTCCTGGGTTCAAGCAATTGTCTGGCCTCAGCCTCCTGTGTAGCTGGGATTACAGGTACCTGCTATCATGCCTGGCTAATTTTTGTATTTTTGTAGAGACGGGGTTTCACCATGTTGGCCAGGCTGGTCTAGAACTCCTGACCTCAGGTAATCCACCCGCCTTAGCCTCCCAAAGTGCTGGGATTACAGGCGTGAGCCACCTCACCCTGCTTATCTGCTATGAACGTCATTAATATTATTAGGGTTGGGGAAGATATAGGGAAAGACATGCTTATACACAGCTGGTTAAGAACAAATTGGTAAAGCCTTTTTAGAAAGCAATTTGGCTGTATGTATCAAATTTTTAACATATACATAAAATGAGGTCCAGAAATTCCACTGCTAGAAATTTACGGAAATGTTTTCATATGTATACAAAGATGTATATATCAGGATTTTGAGTGCAGCACTACAGGAGCTCTGGATTCAGAAATAAGAAATGCTGGTTCTAGTTTCAGTTCTGCTATCAAGTCATGTAGCCTGGTGCAAATCACTTCAGCATTTGGATTATTTATTTTTTTTATGCTATAAAATGTAGACAATGACTTGCCCAATCTGCCTCAGAGGAATACTTTAAGGTAGTGGGCAACGTCATCAGCTTCATCTAGGAACCTGTTAGAAGCGCAAATTCTCCAGCCACAATCTAGACTTACAGAATCAGAAACTCTGGGGACTGTGGGTAGCAATTTGTGTTTTAACAAGCCCTCCAGGTGATTCTGATGCAAGCTTAAGTTTGGAGATGAGTTCATGTGAAACACCTTGGACAACTGCAAAGTGGAACTGAAAGAACATTAGTACTATTACCAATACACAAAATAAGACTTTCTACCTTTTGATTTCATGAAAAGGTACATTGTAAATGAACATCCAATATGCTCCTCTACTGTTGAGGTTGAGCCTTAAAAAGCACTAATGTGCAGCTGAGTGCGGTGGCTCACGCCTGTAATCCCAGCACTTTGGGAGGCCGAGGTGGGTGGATCACGAGGTCAAGAGATCGAGACCATCCTGGTCAACATGGTGAAACCCCGTCTCTACTAAAGATACAAAAAATTAGCCGGGCATGGTGGCGTGTGCCTGTAATCCCAGCTACTTGGGAGGCTGAGGCAGGAGAATTGCCTCAACCCAGGAGGCGGAGGCTGCGGTGAGCCGAGATCCCGCCATTGTACTCCAGCCTGGGTAACAAGAGCGAAACTCTGTCTCAAAAAAAAAAAAAAGCACTAATGTGTTTCTAGGAAGTCAAGTTCATATATGAACCAAGTAAATAAAAAAAAATTTAGGTCAAGGATAAAAAGCTTAAGTTAACCTCATTAGCAAATCAAGTAATGCTTCAATACCTTAGTTTCAAGACAAGACTTTTTTGATCCGATGTTTTCATAACAGGGATGTTTTATTTTATTTAGTTTTATTTATTTATTTATGAGATAGGGTTTTGCTCTGTTGCCCAGGCTGGGGTGCAGTGGCACCATCTCGGCTCACTGTAACCTCTGCCTCTCTGGCTCACACTATCCTCCCACTTTAGCCTCCCAAATAGCTGGGACTACAAGCACGCACAACCACGCCTGGCTAATTTTCTGTAGAGACAGAATCTCCCTGTGTTGCCCAAGCTGGTCTTAAACTCCTGGGCTCAAGGGATCCATCTGCCTTGACCTCCCAAAAAGCTGGGATTATAAGCATGAGCCACTGTGCCCAGCTGGGAATATTTTAAAGAGTAGTCTTTGCCAGCATTTTATCTAATATTTTTTTATTCTTCCCTGAGCTTTTTAGGACACAAAAATGGTCACTTGTTTAGTATATAATAACACTAACACCTTGGCTCCTTGCTTAGTGACTACTTTCCAGAGAGTGAGTAATGGCTCTCTAAAAATAAAACAGGCTTCCATATTTTTCAGAAGTTCAGATTTTTGTTTTACTAAAATGCACGTATAGACTCTTAAAGGGTATGAACTTTTTATGATCATTCTCATCAGGCTAATCCAAGACTCTTGAAGTTTGACCAAATGATTCTCTGGGTTGCTCATATATATATTTTTTTCTAGCATAATTAATACTAAACAGTACAATAGTAACTATAGTTTATTTCTGGAATGATTTCGATCATTTATTAATGTTCTTCAATGACAGGTCAAAAATAATACCATATTTGGTGAGTTTTATACAGCGGCAAGTGTAGACCTTAATCTAATAATGATGACATAATTATCACTAAAATACAGTAATACCCCAGCTAGTCCATAATTTTACCTATCATATATAACACAGTTGAAAATAAGCACCTAAGAAATTGCCAAAATAGATGTCCAAAAGCCATAAATCCAAAAATCATCAACTTTCCTTCCTAGGAGAGTCCATAGGATCTCACTTTGGCCTATTTACTTTTTATTTTATTTTATTTTTAAAGAAATAGTCTTCCCCTATTGCCAAGGCTGGAGTGCAATGGCAAGATCATAGCTCACTGTAACTTCAGATTCCTGGGCTCAAGCGATCCTCCTGCCTCAGTCTCTTGAGTAGCTAGGACTACAGGCATGAACCACTACACCTTCCTATCAATCAATCAATCAATCAATCAGAGACAGGGTCCCACTACATTGCCTGGGCTGGTCTCAAACTCCTGTCTTCCCAAAGTGCTGGGATTACAGGTGTGAGCCACTGCCCCTGGCTCCAATTTCCTCTTTGACACAATTCTCACAGGATTTGTTTCTTTGTTTCTAAACCCACAGCAAACCTGAAGGCAGTAAATGAGAAGGGGCAAAAGCTCTTTTGAGTGGGTTCTCAGCAGTGACAAGAGAACCACTAGGCTAAGGGTACTCATGTATCAAGGTACTCCACTCCCCCAAATACAAAATTGTTTTGAGTCAGTCTTCATTTAGGACTCTAAATCTGAATTGTTTAGCTGCTCCCACTAGTTATTGCTATGTATGTATTGGTACCATAGGGACATGCTTGCAGCAGTTGAGGTTACAGTATCCGTTTTTAGAAATAACACTTCCCGGGGCCGGGCG
>NW_016107455.1:1439174-1444718 GCF_001604975.1 Cebus imitator
GAACCCAGGAGGCGGAGGTTGCAGTGAGCCGAGATCGCACCATTGCACTCCAGCCTGGGTAACAAGAGCGAAACTCCGACTCAAAAAAAAAAAAAGAAATAACACTTCCCTTTAGGAAAGAAGTTTTAAATCTTTTTTGAGATCACAGATCACTTTGAGAATCTGATTTTAAAATATATTTATTTACTCAACATTTTCATATAATCTCAAGGAGTTTGACTTTTTGAAGCCAATCCATAGACCTCTAGGTGACCATGGACCTCAAATTAAGAACTTCTTCATTAGGTGTTAACAATGGGTATATCTAAGTTCATAAAGTTCAGTAGTTTACTCGGAATGATTCCTAATAAATTTTTTAATGATGATAAGCTAGGCAACGCTATAAATGCTAAATAAACATGATCTCTAAAGCAATACTAATAAATAGTTTACAGGAAGTGAATGTTATAGCAAGTCTCTTTAAAGAAAAAAGGAGTGGTTAGGCATAGTAGCTCACTTTGGGAGGTGAAGGCAGGAGGATCACTTGAGCCCAGGAGTGTGAGACTACCCTGGGCAACAAAGTGAAACGCTGTCTCTCAAAAAAAAAAAAAAAAAAAAAAAAAAAAGAATTGCTTGAACCCGGGGGGTGGCAGAGGTCGCAGTGAGCCAAGATCATGCCACTTCACTCCAGCCTGGGTGAAAGAGTAAAACTCTTTCAAAAAAAGGAAAAAAAAAAAAAAGCCAGGTGTGGTGGCGTGTGCCTGAGGTCCCAGCAACACAGGAAGTTGAAGTCAAAGGACTGCTTGAGCCCAGGAGGTCGGGAATGCAAATGAGACGTGTTCAAGCCACTTCCAGCCTGAATGACAGAGCAAGGCCCTGTCTCAAAAAGAACAAAACAAACAAGAAACAACGAAAAAAGAAGTGGGAAAATAGAGACAAAAATAAAAGACAAATATTCATAAAATTATTTAAAAGTTCATCGTAGTAGCAAAATTCAGTATAGCAAACATATTTTTCAGGAAGTTGAAGATTTCAGCAGTCAAAGATAATTCGTCAGACTGCCAAGTCTCAAAAGTGACCTTGCAAATACTAAGACAAAATATCATTTTTATAGGTTAAGGGCACTGGCCTAGGAAATAGATCTGGATTCTAAGGACAGTTTTGTCACTTACTACCTATATGGCCTTGAGTAACTACTTAGCTTCTCTAAGCCTCAGTTTCATTATCCATAAATAGAACAAATTAGTTCATAAGGTTGCTATGATTATTAAATGAGATAGATGTATATTAGACTCAGCACAGTGAAAGTGGTCAATAAATGGCAGCTATTAGTTATTAATTTCTATTAACTAACTTTTTGTGTAGACAATTACGGTTCACAAAGTGTTACCAAATATATGATCTCTTATGATCTTATGGGGTAAGAACCACAGCATACCATTTTACAGTGGAAGAAACTGATGTCAGATTATTTACCCAAAGACACTAATTACTAGGAAAATAAATTTGGACCTGATTGACCAGAAAACATGATTCACAACTCCTTTCTGCCAAAAAAGCTTAGAATCCGTGCTTTTAAAAAAATATTTTATTATTTAAAGAGGCAGTGTCTTGCTCTGCCTCCCAGGCTGGCATGCAGTGACACAATCATGGCTCACTGAAGCCTTGAACTCCTGGGCTCACGTAATCCTCCCACCTCAGCCTCCTAGGCAGCTGGGACTACAGGTGTGTACCACCACTCTCTACTAATTTTTAAATGTTTTCATAGAGACAGTCTCAGTATGTTGCCCAGAATGGTCTTGAACTCCTGGGCCTAAAGTGATCCTCCTGCCTCCCAAAGTGCTAGGATTACAGGTATAAGCCATTGTGCCTGGCCTTTTTTATTCTTTTTTGAGACAGGGTCTTGCTCTGTCACCCAGGCTGGAGTGCAGTGGCATGATCACGGCTTACTATAGCCTCAACCTTCTGAGCTCAAGCTAGTCTCCCACCTCAGCCTCCCGAGGAGCTGTGACTATAGGCATGCACCACCACACCTGACTCATTTTTTCTATTTTTCTTAAGACAGAGTCTCACTATGTTGCCTAGGCTGGTCTCCAATTCCTGAGCTCCAGTGATCCGCCTGCCTCAGCCTCCCAAAGTGCTGGAACTATAAGTGTGAGCAACCACACCAGGCCCTTTTAAATTCTTTTTATTGTGCTTATTAGGTTGGTGAAAAAATAAATGCAGTTTTTGCTATTATTTTTACTGGCAATAAATATACACAGCATAAAATTTACCATTTTAACCATTTTAAGTGTACAGTTCTAGGGCGTTAAGTACTTTCACACTGTTGTGCAACTACCACCATCCAACCCCAGAATTTTTTCATCTTCCTCAAATGAAACTTTGTGCTCTTCAAATACAAATTTCCCACCCCTTCTCCCTCAAGCCTTAGCAACAACCATTCTACTATACTTCTATCTGAATTTGATGTCTATAGATAGGTACCTCATATAAATGAAATCATAGAGTATTTATACTTTTGTGACTCACTTATTTGACTTAGAATAATTTCGTCAAGGTTATTCATACTGTAGCATACGTCAGATTCCTTCCTTAAGGCTAAATAATATTCCACTATATGTACATACCACATTTTGTTAATCCATTCATCCATCTATGGACACTTGGGTTGCTTCCACTGCCATTTTTAAAGTACTGTTAACACTATTATTTTCATATTGGTTATCCAGTGTCAGATTATTCACCCATTAACTTCTTCACTGCATGTCCCTCCCCATTTCAGAGGGAAAATGCAGGTCACTCAGTCTAACCGTGGAGCTTTTTACAGTTTAACTGTACAGTACAGCGCAGTAAAACAACTTTTGTGATTTTTTTTCTATTTTTTTCGGTGCTCCACCATGAATCAACACACAGGGGGAAAAAAAGAAACTCAAATGAGTTTAATTCAATTTGAAAGAATAGGAGGGCAAACCATATATAAAAATAATAAATTAGTTATAAGATTATCTAGAAACCACTTTACATGCGATTCTCTGGACCTTTAATAAGGGATAAAGTTTCTGTTGTTGGACATTAAAAAGCTGACCTGAGAAGGAGACAGTAGCTCTGCTTAAGGGCAAAAAGTCTAGGAAAACCTCAGCAGGTGACTCCTCTGAAGCCACTTGGAGTGATTGCTAATACACTAACGCAGACCAAACTGCTGCTGTCTTAAGTAATCTTAAACCACTGCATTGATTTAAGGGTGCAACCTGAATAGGAAAAGTTCCTCTACTTGATAACTGTGAGGTGAGATTAACCACAAGCTTCAGCACACACACTTCTCAGAAACAGCTAAACCACAATGGAATGACAACTCTCTAGAGACTTTAAAAACAGCGACGATTTAAAGACGCACTTGCACTTTGGTGAATGAAGGTGTGCGTGCAGGCTTGGGCTGTGAGCCCGTCCTAGTTGTACAGGAGATAAAATAGCGAAACTACAGAAATAAGCTTTCTAGAATCACTCCAGACTACAACCAGTAGGAGCGAAGAATGGCCTTTCTTTCTGTAAATGGCTAGTAACAGAAACTTATTTTAAAAAAAAACCCACAATCACGGAAGGCTGCTCACCAGAAGGACCCACAGGCTGTTCCGATTCTGTCGACCACCCTTCAACCCAGTCTTCCAAGTGCCAAACGGCTCAGCTGTCACTCGGTCACCACTGACAACTTCTCAGGGACAACCTGAGCTTTCAAAGTCCCTCAAAGTTTACCGGAAATTCTCCTAAAGGATTTTTTTCCGTCCACCCCCACCCCAGGACACTTTCCGCCTCCACGAATTCCCCCACCCTTCTACCCCAGCATCTTTCTCTCCAGACGCCCGCAGCCCTCCAGGCACGCAGGATGCGTGCTCGCCCTCGCTTGCTTGTTTGCTCCCCGGGATGCTGGGGAAAGCGGCTGCTGAAAGAGCAAACTTTCTGAGCGTTAGCGGAGGCGGAGGGCGCGCGGCGGACTCACAGCTGGTTGATGGCGTTCTGCGAGATGACCGCGTTGGCAGAGAAGTAAGGAATCATGTCGGGGACCCAGAAACTGCAGGTGCAGGCGAGGGGCGCCTTTCTCTTGCGGGCTAACGTGCTTAGGGTCATGGGGCCGGCTCAAAGTGCACAACTCCGCATCCTGGCCTCTGCCCTGCTCCGGCACGAGGCGCAGGCGGTGCGGGCACCCGGCGGCGGAGGCGGGCCCGCCGGGTCGCGCGGAGGCAGCAGCCGAAGCCCCGAGGCTCGGCAGTGGAGTCGGGACTGACAGGCGCCGCCAGCCGCCCGCCCCTACCCGCGTCCGGGGCGGGCGAGTCCTGAGAGCGGAGAGGGTTGGCCCGGCCGGTGCCCCGCCCCAGATCTCGGGACGCCCGCGCAGATCCCGCAGCGCGCGTTACAGCCTTTCGGGCATCCGGCGGCCCCAAAACACCGCTGCTTGGTGAGGAAGGGAGAGAAGCTAGGGGTCGGCGAGGAAGGCTCGCATTTCTCTAACGGAGGATGTTTCAACAATCATGCCTCTTAATTGGCTCTATACATTGTACCTCAAACAAATCCGTTTTTGAAAAATCTTAAAAAAATTGTTAAGGCCATAAATTCACAAGTGCAACAAATATTTATCAAAGACTTCCTATGTGATGTAATTCATATATATATGTTTTTAAGGCGGAGTTTCGCTATTGTCGCCCAGGCTGGAGAGCAATGGTGCGATCTCAGTTCACTGCAACCTCCGCTGCCTCCCAGGTTCAAGTGATTCTTCAGCCTCAGCCTCCCGAGTAGCTGGGATTACAGGCGCCCGCCACCATGCCGGGCTAATTTTTGTATTTTTAATTGAAAGGGGTTTCACCATGTTGGCCAGGCTGGTCTCAAACCCCCGATCTCCGGTGATCCGCCTGTCTCGGCCTCTCAAAGTGCTGGGATTACAGGCGTGAGCCACTGTGCCCAGCCACTTTTTTTTTTTTTTTTTTTAAACTAAGAGTTGAAGTTCAGGCCAACAAGCAAAAAACAATTTAGACTCTCGATAACATCTACTAATCTTTGTAAGTAAATCTGTAGAGGGCTATCTTAGTCATCTCCCAGTCCAAGGATTCACAGCCTAAGCTGCACATAGGAATTACTTGTGGAAGGTTTAAAAAATCCCAATGCCCAGGCTGCACCTTAATAAAATTGGAATCTCTTGAAGGTGGGATTTAGACATATTTTTGAAGCCTCCCCGAGTGATTCCAAAGTGCAGCCACGGTTGAGAAGGCAGGCTAGAGATCTTATCTTCACTTTACAGATACGGTAACATTTAAGTTCTAAGCAGATGACCTGGTTTATAAATAATGTCACTCAGGAACACAGATTTTATGACACTTAATCTAGGGCTTTTACCACCAAACTGTATTCCCTGATGCCTTTACAGTGTCTTCCAATTCACTGAGCAGTGCCTTTCACCTGACCAGGGACCAGCTCTTTGTAAAATATGACTTTCTCTCTCTCTCTCTCTCTCCTCTCACTCTCTCTGTCTCTCTCTCCTACATGCTTTTTTCTCCTATTTGCTTTTTTTTTTTT
>NW_016107455.1:1444818-1448097 GCF_001604975.1 Cebus imitator
TTAAGATGGGGTTTCACCATGATGGCCAGGCTGGTTTTGAACTCCTGACCTCAGGTAATCCACCCACCTCAGCCTCCCAAAGTCCTAGGATTACAGGTGTGAGCCACCGCGCCCTCACAAAAGGGGCTGGCATGGTGCAGGCATTTGATAAAAATCAGCTTCCCTTTATTTTAGCTTTACAGTCTCATAATGCTACGGCAAATACTTTCAGGTATCAGTATTTTTAGCAGTTTTTTTATTACTAGACTAAAATATGTATCACTGAAGCTGCCTTAAGAATTCTGGAGTCAGAAATTAATAATTTCTAAAAACTTTAACCAATTAGAAAACAGACTAAAATAGGAAGAAGTCACTTTAAGACTCAACATGCGAAAAAAATGTTTGTTTTATATAAATATTCACACAATTTTCAAGATACTAGTAATGAAATCATCAATCCAAATTATAAGTTCCATGCCTAAAACCAGAATCACTCATTAGTTGATTCTTCCATAAAATTTAAGGCTGTTGCCAAAGCACCATGAGGAACTTGAAATACTACAAACTCATGCTGGAAAGTTATCTAAGTTTCTGAGATATCTGGTAATCGGAAAACACCAGGTGGCAAGTAAAGAGTTAACGGAAGGTCTGGCTCTTGGAGTTCATCATCTTTATCCATCTCTAGGAAGGAAAATGTTGAAAGATTTATTCAGGCTGTGTCAGCAGGCACCCAAATGGTAGTGTAAGAAAAAATCTGCTGATACACCCCAAAATAAATTGCTTAAAATATCTGGCAAACTTGCCAGTTTGAAACTTCTTCCAGGCTGTAATTTATTACAGCCTCCTGCTGTGATTAAAAAAAAAAAAAAAAAAGGAGGAGGCACTTTAGAATAGCACTGTTAAGGTGAGTCCAGTTCCTTTCATGACACAGCAGAGAGAGGATTTTATTGAAGTCAACATTAAATGATGCCATTTAGGACAGATAATGGCATGGTAATCATCTGTATCTGTCTGAAGAAGGAAATGTATATTATTCAATTCATACTTAATATTTCTTGCATTTAAAAATGCCAGAGATAAAGATTTCATAAATATGTATCTTGTCTATATAAATAGGTTCCTATAGCGACACCCTAGAAGTGTATAGTCCTTTCCTTTCTCCTCAGAAGACCTCTGTCAGTGCCTGTTCAGCTAAGGAGGCTATGTTAACATCCCTATCCAGGCTTTTTCAAAAGCTCTTCAAAGTTAAATTCTCACATTGAACTGTAATATAGGAAATTGAGAAAGTGCCAGAACATGTCTTGCTTTTCTTTTTCTTTTTGAGACAGAATTTCACTCTTATTGCCCAAGCTGGAGTGCAATGGCACGATCTCAGTTCACTCCAACCTCCACCTCCTGGGTTCAGGTGATTCTCCTTCCTCAGCCTCCTGAGTAGCTGGGATTACAGGCGCACGCCACCATGCCCAGCTAATTCTTTGTAATTTTAGTAGAAACAGGGTTTCACCATGTTAGCCAGGCTGGCCTGGAACTCCTGACCTCAGGTGATCTACCTCCCAAAGTGCTGGGATTACAGGCGTGAGCCACCGCTCCGGCCTGTCTCTGGCTTTTTTAGGAAAAAAATTAAATCATGTTTGCAAACTGGGATGCATTGAAGAAAACAGTTCTTTCTGCTACTGTCTGTTTTTAAAAGTTGAACACATTCCTTTTCACAGTCTGCAGAGTGTCAAAATGCCAATCAATTTAGTTACAGCTTAATTTAATTCTTTACTCTCCACTGTCAGGAAACAAGGCTCCAGGAAGCAAGCTTTCTGTACACATGCATCTAGGAATTCAAAAATGATTTCAAATTAGATTGAGCAGCATGAAATAAACTAAGTTAGTTTTCTACTCTGCATGAAGTCAGAAAGAGCTTTCTCTAAAAAACAAGAAAATGTGCACAAAGGCCCTGAAGAAAAATTGCTGCCTTTCTTTACATTCTTGCTTGAGTTGGAGGATTTGAAACAGCTTTGTCATGTCATTTGCTTGACCATTTCAAGATTCAAAATGTGTATATTCTAAAATGTTGGTTCTTGACAACATTAGCTATGACCAAATTAAGTTTTTGTAGGATGACACATTAATAGTATTAAAAATGCTTAAGTAGAAAATGCTTAAGGTATTTCCATTACTATGTATACATGTATCTCTTATGGTATAATCACTGTAAAAAAGTGAACAGTGGAGACTTACATGCTGACCTAACTGTATTCCAGGACAGACCAGAAGGTGGACTGAAATGTGAATGAAGGATATAGTAGATATGCTCTTGCTGCTATGACAAAATTTCAATAAGCCAGAGGACCTAATTTGCAGTTCTAACATAGTCACTTAATAAACTAAAACTGGCCAAGTCACTTTATCTATAAAATGAGATAACAAAACCCTAAGGAAAAGTCCCTAGATCTGTTCTTGTGAGAGTTGGGAAACTTTGAGAAAGGAATCTCATCCTATCTGGAGAATCCTAAGCAATGTATTTAATCCAGTTAAGATAAACAGGCACCTAGTGCAAAGCAGTAGAGCCCAGTAGTTAAAAACTCTGACTTTGGAATTAATAGGCTAGGTTTGGATCCTACTGCAACCATTAGCTGTGGATTTCACTTACTTAATCTTGGGCTCAGTACTTGGCGCTTAATTTATGAAGTTATTGTGAGGATTAATTAATATACATAAAGTACTTAAAGGAGTGCCTGGCACAAAAATTTACTGTTTGGCTTTAATGTCTGGCAACTTGAAGGTAAGGCCCACTGTGAACCTTATTTTATTCACTGCGAAAATGAAAACGTTAGAGATTATCTTCTATACTCTTTTCCACAAATATGAAAAATAGCTAAAGTGGGCAACATTAGAAAGTGGCAGTGATGCTGATATCAGAAGTTTCAGGTTCTAGCTTTTTTGTCTATGTGCAAACCTGAATCGATCCCAGCCCTACTTTCTTTAATCTTAAACTAGGCTAATCAAACTGAGGTAATATTTACCTCAAGAGCTAAATAAGATACAAGGGCAAAAGGCCGGGTGTGATGGATCACACCTGTAATCCCAGCATTTTAGGAGGCTGAGGTGGGTGGATCACTTGAGGTCAGGAGTTTGAGACCAGGCTGTTCAACATGGTGAAACCTCTTTTCTACTAAAAATACAAAAATTAGCTAGGCACAGTGGTAGGTGCCTGTAATCTCAGCTACTTGGGAGGCTGAGGCAGGAGAATCACTTGAACTCAGTAGGCGGAGGTTGCAGTGAGCTGAGATCGCACTGCTGCACTACAGC
>NW_016107455.1:1448312-1454298 GCF_001604975.1 Cebus imitator
TTTTTGAGACGGAGTTTCGCTCTTGTTGCCCAGGCTGGAGTACAATGGCTCAATCTTGGCTCACCGCAACCTCCACCTCCCAGTTCAAGTGATTCTCCTGCCTCAGTCTCCCAAGTAGCTGGGATTATAGGCATGCAACATTACGCCGGCTAATCTTGTATTTTTAGAAGAGATAGGGTTTCTCTGTGTTGGTCAGGCTGCTCTGGAACTCCCAACCTCAGGTGATCTGCCCGCCACGACCTCCCAAAGTGCTGGGATTACTGGTGTGAGCTAACACACCCCCCATATTTGTTTTCTTTTATTACCCTGAAGTTGACAAATGAATGAAAATTAAAATACTTGGCCGGGCATGCTGCCTCACACCTATAATCCCAGCACTTTGGGAGGCCAAGGCAGGAGAATTGCTTGATCCCAGGAATTTGAGACCAGCCTGGGCAACATAGCAAGACCCCGTCTCATTTAAAAAATAAAAATAATAAAGAAAAAGAAATACATACAAACTTCCCCTATGTACCACCACTTTATTCAGGAAGTCTTTACTATGATTGCTTGCCAGGTAGTTTTACATTAACTCAGTATTACAATCTGTAGTAATGTGAGATCTATAGTGCTCACTCAATTTTTCTATTTTTAAGGCTTTCATGTAATAGCTTTAACTTAAATAATTTTAGTTTTAAAATACCTAGTCATAAGAAAAAATGATTATACCAAAGGACCTATTTGTATTTTTATGTTTTCTCTAACGGCTTGATCTAGAAAAATAAATAGTAAGTTAATCCTCTGAGTATCAAAAGGAGGAAAGGCAACACTTAAGAGTTATAAAACAAAAAGCCTGTAACCTGGAGTAATGCAAGATTCTGTCTCCTGTTAATCTGTAAAATACTAGGACAAAACTCTCAAGATAATACCTGAATTTCTACCAAGAGGTATCTTACTACACTTAAGTCAATGGCATTCTTTATATAACACAATCAACCAAACTCTGTAAACAAAGACTCTTAAAAACAATCATGTTTTGCAATCACCATGTGGCTTATTTTTAAAAGAATATCAGACCATAGTTTTAAACACTGGATTGAACAATGTCACTGAGCCTTTATAGTCTTTTCCAGAGAATTTTTGCTCCATAAGAGCAATGGAAAACACTGAAAAGATCTGCCTATCAACTCTAGGAGGGGTGATCTGTAAGGCATTCATCCCCCCATGGTCTTAAATACCATATGCTCCTATAGGAAGAGATGCTGAAATGCTGCTTTCTTCAGGTTACAAAAGCCCTAAACTCTATTGTTTAGTAAAAATAATAGGCATTTACAGATCACTTTTCACGTCATACATACTTTACAAAACATTTAACCATTTAGTCTCCATTTTATGTCTTTAAATATTTTCTTTTCCTTTTTTTCAGACCTCTCAGGGATCAAACATTTTATTTTTTAAACTAGTTTTTTTTTTTTATATATAACATTAACACATGCTGAATGTTTAAATCACTTTTTAGAATTCAGAAAGGCAAAATAAAAGTCACTATTTTCATTCTCATCATCATCTTACTCCCAGAGATGATTGCTATTAATATTTCCAGAAATTTTCCTTGCATATACATATGGCAATATATTGTAGCTGCTTAAGAAGTGCGTGTGCACACATGCATGCGTGCACACACACACATACACACAGAATTATATATACTATTCTGCTTGCATTTCCCCCTACTTATCACTATACCTTAGACATTTTTCCATCTTATTGTAAATCTCATTCTTTTAAAGGAGTATAAGGCATTTTATTGTACAATCATGTATAATCTATTTAAACAGTCCTCTACTTATGGACATTTGTTTCCAGTCTTTACTATTATATGCAATATTACTATGAACATGCATTTGTATAATTTTTGTTCATGTCGTGACAGGGACATTGAAGAAAAATATTTGTGCATACATGTGAATATACTTGTTGGATCAATATCTGGAGGTAGAATAGGCAGTTTGAAATATTTTAAACATCTTAGGACTTGGTAGATATGATCAAATTGCCCCCCTAAAGAGTTTAGTTTTTCATTTTCCCTTGCATTATTAATGTCTCCTGCTACTCCACGCTCTATTAAATTAACTCAGGGCCCAAGATGCTCTTCTATGCCCCATCATTTACATGTTACATTAAAAGCTAAATATATACGTATTAGAAAAGTAAAATATGCTTATGGAAACTAGAAAATTTGTAAAGAAAAATATTATGAGGAATTATGGATTATTGTTTCCAAAGAACTACTTAGACTATAAACAAGATAAATGTAAAAATTTTTTTTTTTTTTTTTTTTTTTGAGACAAGGTCTCACTCTGTCGTCCACACTGGAGAGCAGTGGTGCAATCACAGCTCACTGCAGCCTCAACTGCCTGGTCTCAAGCAGTCCTCCTGGCTCAGCTTCCAAGTAGCTAGGACTGCAGGCATGTGCCACCACGCCTGTCGAAATGAGGTCTTGCCATGTTGCCCAGGCTGGTTTGAAACTTCTGGGCTCAATCGATCCTCCTGCCTTGGCCTCCCAAAGTGTGGAGACTATAGGCATGAGCCATCATGCCTGGTCGGTAAATGTAATTTTTAAGCTACGTTGAAGTTAATATAATTTTAAATTCAGAAGATTTTAAAATTATTTCTACTTTAGAAATATACTGAAGCTTTTCAATAAATTTAGAAGATATTTTAAGATTTGTTCAATGATAATGCTGTAGAACATATTAATATTATAGGTGAATGAACCAAATGTGGCCTAATACCATCAGTGTCCTAGAATGTAGTGAGACAGAGATAGAAAAATGGGAAGTGATTTTGGGAATAACAAAGAATGGAGACTAAAGGAGCCAAGAAGGGTTTGAAAATAAAATACCTGTTTTTTTTTTTTTTTGAGACAAGTCTCACTCTGTTGCCAGGGCACGATCTTGGCTCACTGCAATCTCTGCCTCCCAGGTTCAAGTGATTCTTGTGCCTCAGCCTCCCAAGTAGCTGGGACTATAGTCTCGCACTACCACACCCAGCTAATGTTTGTATTTTTAGTAGAGACGGGGTTTTACTATGTTGGCCAGGATAGTTTCTATCTCTCGCCCTCGTGATCTGCCCACCTTGGCCTTCCAAAGTTCTGGGGTTACTAAGTGTGAGCCACTGCACCTGGCCAATAACTGACATTTATTGAGTTGACATTCAGTGTGCGCCACGTACTCTATTAAGAGTTTATGTGGCCAGGTGTGGTGGTTCACACCTGTAATGCTAGCACTCTGGGAAGCTGGGGCAGGAGGATCCTTTGAGCCCAGGAATTTGAGACCAGCCTGGGCAACATAGGTAGACCCTATCTCTGTAAAAAAGAAATTAAAAAATAGAGTTTGCATGTGCTATCTCACTTAATTCTTATAAACAATCCTATGATTCTATTATTATCTCTATGAAGCTCAGAGAAGTTAAATAATTTGCCTAATTTTTCTATTACTTACACATTGGTATTTCAAATCCAGCCAGTTACTCTGGCTCCAGAACCTTCTTTCTTTTCTTTCTCTCTCTCCCTCCCTCCCTCCCTCCCTTCCTTCCTTCCTTCCTTTCTTCCTTTCTTCTTTCTTTTCCTCCTTCCTTTCTTCCTTCCTTCCTTCCTTTCTTTCTTTCCTTTCCTTTTCTTTTCTTTCTTTCTTTCCTTCCTTCCTTCTTTCCTTCCTTCCTCCCTCCCTCCTTTCTTTCTTTCTTTCTTCTTTAAATACAATCAGGAGAAAGAACCTTCTTTCTTAAACAGTGTTCTATATTATCTCCATGATGATAGAGGTTCATTACAGGTTTAAACTGAAAAGGTCTATTGCCAACAGGAAGAACTCTTGGGGACCTCAAATACCTACCTGACTGCACCTGGTGTTTTCTTCTCTGCTTGATCCTACTAATGCCTAGCAGGTTCTGATAAATAATAGGGACCTAACCTGGTACTAAATATAGCAGTAAGATGATCTTTTGGCTGCTATATACCTCCTCTTGCTACCAGATCCTTTAGAACTCTGTATTTCAAACCTATATACATGACATTTTCCAAAGCACTTATATTTAAAGATATTTTTGTTTTCTGTAGTTTTTACACAACATCCTACATGAAGGAGAAATTTAATGTATTTGTGAATGACGATGGCATCAGTATCATCTTATTTGATGTTTAAAATAAATCTAGCTGGGCAGGTATTATCGTTCCTTGTTACAGTTAAAGAAAAAAGATGAAACAGACTGACATTGAATTGATAAGGAGCCTAGACTCTAGGCTTATCAGATGTGTCCAATTCATTCTACATATTATTGACAGATTAATTAAATTCAGTTTGACTAATCTTGAATACCCGTATGTGAGGCACTATGTTATATGCTGATTATCAAAACAAATGAGTTAAATAACTTTTACATGAATTCTCTCCTCAAACCTCCAAATAGTTCTCTATTTCCTTTCAGATCAAGTCTAAACTCTTCCTTCTAGCCTTCAGATCCACCACAATTTAAATCCTACTATAATCCAGTCATTATGGCATGTAATCCTTAACTTCATTCTTTCTCTAACACAATCAGTGTTACTAGCTTTCAAAACAAATTTTTGCTATATTTAGATATTTAGTTTTTATTTTAGACAGTCTCACTCCATCACCCAGGCTGGAGTGCAGTGGCACGATCTCTGTTCACTGCAACCTCTGCCTCCTGGGTTCAAGAGATTCTAGTGAGTCTCATGCCTCAGCCTCCCGAGTAGCTGGAATGACGCCACCACCCCCAGCAAATTTTTGTATTTTTGGTAGAGATGAAGTTTTGCCATCTTGGCCAGGCTGGTCTTGAACTCCTGACCTCAAGTGACCCACCCACCTTGGCCTCCCAAAGTGCTGGGATTACAGGCATGGGCCACTGTGCCCAGCTTAATCAGATTATTTCTATCACATCCTTCTATATTCAAATCTCATTCTTTTTTTTTTTTTTTTTTTTTTTTTTTTTTATAATTAAGTCACTTTATTCCCCCCGATATGGAATCTTGCTCTGTCACCCAGGCTGGGGTGCAGTGGCCTGATCTTTTTGCTCACTGCAACCTCTGCCTCCTGGGTTCAAGTGATTCTCATGCCTCAGCCTTCTGAGTAGCTGGGACTACAAGTGCATGGCACCACGCCCAGCTAATTTTTGTATTTTTAGTAGAGACAGAGTTTCACCATGTTGGCCTGGTTGGTCTCAAACTCCTGACCTCAGGTGATCTGTCCACCTCAGCCTCCTAAAGTGCTGGGATTATAGGTGTAAGCCACTGCACCCAGCCCAAGTCTCATTATCCTGTGTCCAAACTGTTCCCTTTCTGAGACCACTTTCATTTAGCCTTTCAGGTTTTCTATGTATAACGTATTTTTCAAGACCTAGTTTAATTCTCAGCTCTTTCAATAATCAGAAATTCTATTTTGTTTTTATATCCATCTTCGCTTGATTCTCATTAAAATCCTGTGTAGGTAAGGAGAGCTAGCTAGGATTATCAGCTTTATTTTACAGATGAGGAAACTAAGGCTCTGAAATTAAGGGAACCTGCCCAAATTTACATAGGAAGTGTCAGAGCTAGGATTTAAACCTACATCTTCTGATTAAGTCCAGTGATCAATTCCTGGTTTATAGTATGCTATGACACTTTTCTAAGTGCTCTAGAGTTTACAACCTATATTATGTTACTCAAAGTCTTATTTTCTATCCTCTATTTTGTGGCACATAATGTGCATTTATACAGACAACAATTAGAGTGTATTTATTTGTTGTCTTCTAATTGCTGCCTATATAACTTATCTCTCTACTGGAGCAAATCAGACACTAACTCTTTTGTGGACTTTATATAGCTTGGCACAGTGATATGCAAGTGATAAGCCCTAAATACATCCTAGTTAGATGACTGATCCTTTACATTACATCACTCTCTATCTTTCTTTTTTTTTTTTTTTTTTTGAGACGGAGTTTCGCTCTTGTT
>NW_016107455.1:1454499-1472210 GCF_001604975.1 Cebus imitator
CCATGTTGACCAGGATGGTCTTGATCTCTTGACCTCGTGATCCACCCGCCTCGGCCTCCCAAAGTGCTGGGATTACAGGTGTGAGCCACCGCGCCTGGCCTACTCTCTATCTTTCTTAAGGCCATATATTATGCTCTAGATAAATGTTTTCTTAAGGAATCAATACACTAATGATGGAAGTTCTTTTTCCCTGGGAGCACTCCCTCACACCTGGTATAAGGAGCAGCCCTTAAGACTCCTTTTCACTGCCTTTCATCTCTCTCTTGCTGCCTCTTGTTCTTTAGATAGATACCTCCTTCATACACAAAACTCAGTAGAGGGCCTGAAACACAACCTAGTAAGTAGGTAAGGGTTTTATTTTTATTTTCAAGCCTGCTCTAGACTTTCAGGAGCCAAAAGTTCAAATCACAGCAGGATTGATTCAGCCCTTTCACAAGCAATTTAGTACTATGCAGTTTGTTTAGAATGGTCAAGTTTCCAGGCTCTGGCAGAGCAGCGTCATTATCTCTCTAAGCCTTCATGTATCAGTTTCCCTGGGCATATTTCACTTTCCATGTCTTTCTTCTCTGAAATCAAGTGAACATGCAAAATCAGACACTTACACGTGTAATTATACACTTTTCAACAACCACGTCAAATACATTCAAGAATTTACCACAATATTGGAAGTTGTTTTATCTCTCTTATTAGATAAAACCAAGAAGTATACAAAAATTATACTCCTCAATCCTTAGTAGAAATGGGCACTATTTAACATTCTTCAGCTAGTACATCAAGTAACTGAGAGAAGATAAGGTTTTTTTTTTCCCCGATTCTATTCAGTCCACCGCACAGCAACCTAAAAGGATAGATGGGCAGATGTTATCCTCATTTTGCAAATGAGGAAATTGAGGGCTAGCATAGTATATGGTGAGATGGAACTAAAATCAGGTCTTCTTACTCTTAGTTAATTGCCCTCTCTCTCTGTAGTGGTTAATTTTAGGTATCAATTCAATTGGATTATAAAATATCTACAGAACTGGTAAAGTATTACTTCTGGGCATGTCTCTGAGGCTGTTTCCAGAGAAGACTGGCATGCGAGTTGATGGACTAAGGGAGGAAGATCTTCTCTCCATGGAGGCAGGTACCAACCAATCTACCTGGGTTGGGGGGCCCAGATAGAACAAAAAAGGAGAGAAAAGCTTTCCTCTTTCCTCCTGGGGCTAGGATACTCTTCTCTTCCTGCTCTTAGACATCAGAACTTCAGGCTCTCTGGACTTGGGACTCCAGGACTTATACCAGTGAACCCCTCCAGGTCCTAAAGTCTTTGGCATTTGACTGAGAATTACCCTAAAGACTTCCTTGGTTCTGAGGCTTTTGGACTTGGACTGAGCCACACTACCAGTATCCCGGTGTCTCCAGCTTGCAGATGGCCAGTCATGGGACTTCACCACTTCCATAATTGCATGAGCCAATTCCCCATCTGTCTATCCATCTGTCCATCCATCCATCCATCCATCCATCCATCATCCACCCATCCATCCTATTGGTTCTGTCTCTCTGGAAAACTCTGACTAATATATCCTCTATTAATCTGCTGGATGTCCAGACTTCCCCTAATGACCTCTTTGTATATAAAAATAAAATCAACACTGTAGACTTGGAATCTTATCTAACTAAACAGGAAGACTAAATCAGAAGTGAGTTTCTATCCATAGAAATAATATTACAATGAAGATAGAAAAGAAAACATCCTATTCCTTGTCATTACACAGAACAGAAAATATATACTTAAAACTTACATTTGTTGTTTAATTACATTTTTAAAAAAATTTTACTTTTACCTGAGAAATCTTTTGTTTTTCAGAAATCTTGTTTTCTAAGCACCTCATGAAAAGATGGCAAACATTTTGACTCTCTTTTCTGAAGACCAATATTCTACAAATAATGCTAACATTCAACATTTTAGTTTTATTAAATGCTCTTTAATTTCACTTTGTAAGATTTCTCTATCAGATGGTTTGCACATCACCTTTTGAGATTATTAAATATGAATTTTGTTAAAGTGATGTGAAGACACTGGCAATTTGAGAAATCATTTGGGTTATAATAGGAATCTTTCCATAGAGTCTGTTTCCTTTAAAAATATATTTAAGATATAAACATATGCATAAGGGTCATATGCATACATGTTTTCAAAGAAAAACTATGTATATGGAGTTCCTAAAGTTTAAACTCATAAACATAATATCAGAAGAGATGAAAAACAAAAACTTGACCTTATACTAAACTCAGCAGTTCTGAATTAAGTGTTCATAATAAACCTTTCCTAATAGGCTTTTACTTTTGCATCCAAAACAAGTAACTTGTAGTGAACAAGAAGGGAAGTATGTTAGCTTAATTTTTTTTTTTTTTTGAGATGAAGTTTTGCTCTTGTTGCCCAGGCTGGAGTGCAATGGCGTGATCTCACTCACTGCAACCTCCGCCTTCTGGGTTCAAGGAATTCTCCTGCCTCAGTCTCTCAGGTAGCTGGGATTACAGCCATTCGCCACCATGCCTGGCTAATTTTGTATTTTTTAGTGGAGACAGGGTTTTACCATATTGGTCAGGCTGGTCTTGAACTCCTGACCTCAGGTGATCCACCTACCTCCCAAAGTGTTGGGATTACAGGTGTGAGCCACCACGCCCGGCCTGTTAACTAAATTTTTAAAAGTTCCCTGCATACTTTTTGGAATAAGGTGAGATTCTAATTTTGGGGGTTGGGAGTGGAGAGTAGAGAAGTGGATAAGAACAACAGGCAAAACTTTGGTTCTTATATATATGCTGCTGCTTTTTTTTAAAAAATGAAGTTTTTGGCCGGGTGTGGTGGCTCACACCTGTAATCCCAGCACTTTAGGAGGCTGAGGCGGGCAGATCACAAGGTCAGGAGATCGAGATAGTCCTGGCTAACACGGTGAAACCTCATCTCTACTAAAAATACAAAAAATTAGCCGGGTGTGGTGGCACGTGCCTGTAGTTCCAGCTATTTGGGAGGCTGAGGCAGGAGAATCGCTTGAACCCAGGAGGCGGAGGTTGCGGTGAGCTGAGATCGCACCACTGCACTCCAGCCTGGGCGACAGAATGAGACTCCGCCTCAAAAAATAAAAAGCTAAAAACAAAATAAAGTTTTTATTCAACTGGGAAAATCATACTGGGAGAGGGTAACTACTATACAAAGTTAATCATCTGGTCATGAATTACATTTAAAACTGTAAGGTGCGAGTGGCAAGACCAGCAAGAAGATCATCATTGCTGACTGTCAACAACTCTAATAAGTTTGAATTGTATTTTGCTTTAACCACCAGACCATTCCTTATATTGCTCAGGAGAGCAGCCCTCCACCCCATTTGCTCGCAGTATCCTAGAATCTTTGTGCTCTCACTGCAGTTCCCTTTGGGTTCCATGTTTTCCTTGTTCCCTTCCATGCCTAGCTGGATTGCAGAGTTAAGTTTATGATTATGAAACAAAAACCAAATACAAAACAAAATGTAAGGTGCCTCTTGCTATACAAGTTTCCCTAGTTTCAATTTATACATTTATCACTCATTTACTCAGTAATTTAACAATTAGGTAATTCATGCCTATTAATTCCCAGGGCTTAGACTGGACCTTGAGATAAAAAATGAAGAATGCATGAGATCTGGTAGCCTAGAAGGGAGACAAACTGGAGTATGAAAAATGAAGTCCTTTTCTTTTCTTTCTTTTTTTTTGAGACAGGGTCTTGCTCTAGCATCCAGGCTGAAGTGCACTGGCACGATTTTACCTTAACCTCTGCCTCCTAGGCTCACGTGCTCCTCTTGCCTCAGCCTCCCATATTATGAACTTTTCATATTAATATACAACATAACTGCAAATAACATAGTTATAGAACAGAATTAGCAACAAATTCACTAAAACTTTTTTTTAATCAGTGAGGAAACTATCGTGTGAATGTCATTTTTTGAGGATATATAGCTATCTTTTATTTGTATGTTCTGGGTTTTTTTATTCATAGAAAAGAAAGTCCTCTCCTGATCTGAAGGTATGCATTCAAACTTATCCCCTAGGTTTCCTTGGCTGTTTCATTTTGTCTGTAGGGTAGGGACTTATCCTGAGACAATGGTCTTGCTAAGTTGGTAAAGCCATTCCATCACAAGTCATCAGTACTCTATCCATGCCCTTGAGTTTTTCACGAGTTGGTTTTAATTTTAAGCGTAATCTGAAAAAAATTCTTCAAATGCTTCAAATACTGTGTTCAGTGGAAGACATCAGGCCTAGCAGGAATTTGGATCATGAGCAGCTTCTAGAATCAGGCTCTGGTTAGTAGAAACCACATATCTGTCTGTGTAGGCTCTTTCTAGTAGGAGCTTGGCATGATTCTTGCAAGGTCCTCTGGAGCACTGCTGTAAAAGTGATAGCCCAAAGCCCACAGACTCCTCAGCGTTGCCTCCTTTCATGTGATCCATGTAAATAAAGTAAGAACTTGTTGAGCATGCTCCTTGAGAGTGCTGTGATTTAGTCAGCCATGAGGTGATACACCTATGGAGCATGCTATTCCTCTAACACTTTTGATTTATTTAGGATCTGTAAGCTGAATAGGTCTTAAGACCTTCCTTCAGAACGTGAGAAAAATATTCTACCACTTTTATGAGGCATGTGCCCAACACACCGTCTTTAGCTCACATAACTTACCAACGATCCCAAACTATTTCAGCAGAAGGTTGTGGTCATAAAGAGGCAAGCAAAGGTTTCCAAGTAAAGCCACCACTGTGGTGGACATTACAGTTGGGTTCCATAGACCCACCCTACAAAGGTCTACTTAATAATAAAAAGTTGTTCTTGTTTGGTTTATTTTCATTCAAGAACCGTTAGTTTTTCTGACCACCAGCTTTGTAAAGTTGACTTCAAACTCTCTGAGGCCTGCATTATGGTCTTTGGCCTGGATCTTTTGGAATTTGTTGTGGTGAACAGACACTGACACAAGAAGTTGCAGCCTACAGAGCTGAAAAAGTGGATCTAGATTGTCATGTGGGTGCCATGGAGTTATAGGGGTGCTATCAGTGATGGTGATGGCTGTGGCTTCAGCTCCCTCTTGCAGTCCTCCTGACAATGCCTTTTAAAATGGATTAACTTTTAAAAGGATATTTGTGCTCTCTCCTCCTGCCGCCCAAGATGCCGAAAGGAAAGAAGGCCAAGGGGAAGAAGGTGGCTCTGGCCCCTGCTGTCGTGAAGAAGCAGGAGGCCAAGAAAGTAGTGAATCCCGTTTGAGAAAAGGCCTAAGAATTTTCGCATTGGACAGCACATCCAGCCCAAAAGAGACCTCACCTGCTTTGTGAAATGGTCCCGCTATATCAGGTTGCGGCGGCAGAGAGCCATCCTCTATAAGCGCCTCCTGCAATTAACCAGTTCACCCCGGCCCTGGACCGCCAAACAGCTACTCAGCTACTTAAGCTGGCCCACAAGTATAGACAAAGCAAGAGAAGAAGCAGAGGCTGTTGGCCCAGGCCGAGAAGAAAGCTGCTGGCAAAGGGGACGTCCCCACTAAGAGACCACCTGTCCTTCGAGCAGGAGTTAACACGGTCACCACCTTGGTGGAGAACAAGAAATCTCTGCTGGTGGTGATTGCACACAACACAGATCCCATTGAGCTGGTGTCTTCTTGCCTGCCCTGTGTCATAAAATGGGAGTCCCTTACTGCATTATCAAGGGGAAGGCAAGACTGGGATGTCTAGTCCACAGGAAGACCTGCACCACTGTCACCTTCACACAAGTTAACTCGAAAGACAAAGGTGCTTTGGCTAAGCTGGTGGAAGCTATCCCGACCAATACAATGACAGATATGATGAGATCCGCTGTCGCTGGGGAGACAATGTCCTGCGTCCCAAGTTTGTGGCTTGCATCACGAAGTTCGAAAAGGCAAAGGCTAAAGAACTTGCCACTAACCTGGGTTAAATGTACACTGTTGAGTTTTCTGTACATAAAAATAATTAAAACAATACAAATTTTCCTTAATAAAAAAAGGATATTTGTATATCATTTTGCAATTACTGAAAGTAGAATTTGTAATTCAAAAAGGTACTGAAACCACATTTTAGATTGTGGCTAAAATTTAAAATTCATGGCTGGGTGTGGTGGCTCATGCCTGTAATCCCAGCACTATGGAAGGCTGAGGTGGGTAGATCACGTGTCAGGAGTTCAAGACCAGCCTGGCCAACATGGTGAAACCTGTCTCTACTAAAAATATAAAAATCAGCTAGGCATAGTGGCGCACATCTGTAATCTCAGTTGCTCAGGAGGCTGAGGCAGGAGAATTGCTTGAACCCGGAAGGTTGAGGTTGCAATGAGCCAAGATCTCGCCACTGTACTCCAGCCTGGGCAACAGATCCAACAGAGCAAGACTCTGGTCTCAAAAAAAAAATTTTTTTTTAATTCGTTATGATTATCAGATATTTAATCATTAAATCTTATACCTTACAGCATCTATCTAGTTCTTACTGGAAAAGCCTCCTTGTAGTTAACGCATACATACTTATGGATTATTGAGAATTATTTATTTTGCTGGAGGCAAACTCATATACTTTTAATTAGTAAAGCATGAGTCCATCCCATTTAAGGACTCATGCTTTACTTATAAAGCATTACTCAGGGACAACCTAATAAGAAAATGTATGGTGCACTGAAATAATGAAAATGCACAATTCCATGGTACCTATATTCATTCTACAAAGAATAAGGATGGAAAGAAGATCTTCCAAGCACCAATCCTTGTCTTTAGAAGATTGAAATTTCATTACAAATGATTCTTTCTACAACCAGCTACTGGTTGATCTATTTTTTGTTTTTTTGGAGACAGAGTCTCACTGTCACCTAGGCTGGAGTGCAGTGGCACAGTCTCGGCTCACTGCAACCTCTGCCTCCCAGGTTCAAGTGATTCTCCTGTCTCAGCCTCTGGAGTAGCTGGGACTACAGGTGCATGCCACCATATCCGGCTAATTGTTTTTTTCTTTTGTATTTTTTTTAGTAGAGACCAGGTTTCACCATGTTAGCCAGAATGGTCTCAATCTCCTGACCTTATGATCTACCCACCTTGGCCTCCCAAAGGTTAACCTTAAATTTGACTCGTGTGCAATGGCTGCAAATAGCAGCCTCCTTGGTAGTGTTTGCAGCCTGTTACTTCTATGGGTTGCTCTAACGAACCTTGGAGTCAGCCCTTTCCAATGTATATTCATGTTTCTGATGCTGCACTATCCCAAAACTAGAAAAAAAAAAACAGACAAAACTTGATCTGGAGGGGTTTGAGATAGAGGTCACTGTTGCCACATCCCTTCCTGCCTTGCAGTCTCTTCAGCCTGCCAGAAGTGAGGGGACAGCAGGTAGAAACAGTATCCTTTCAACAAGCGTTCTTGACTGTCAACTCTTTCCCCTCCCTTGAAAGGAATTCTCTTCTTCTGATATGATTATACTGCTGCCTTTCCCCATACCACTTTCCCCTACTAGAAAAAAAATAAGTACTACAATGAATGTGAGAATATTTGTTCTAATATTTTGCAGTTTTTCAATGAGAACTGAATTATGGGATGTATAAGTGTTTTGCATGGTGGAAAAAGGGTAAACGCCACAATTTCACAGCTACCCAAATCCCACTTTCCTTTTAGTAAAGGAATTCTGCCTTAGACCCTTTTCCTCTGGAATACGGAATTTCTGCTAAACACTGACCCTGGTAATGAGGGAGAAAGTCCAGCTGAAAAGAAAGTATTATGCTCTCTTTTCTTCAAGATGCAGTCTGTAAGAATCTATAGTTATAAATCACATACACTGGCTGGGCGTGGTGGCTCACTCCTGTAATCCCAGTGCATTGGGAGGCTGAGGTGGGTGGATCACCTGATGTCAGAAGTTCGAGACCAGCCTAGCCAACATGGTGAAACCCCATCCCTACCGGAAATACAAAAATTAGCTGGGCATGGTAGCATATACCTGTAATCCCAGCTACTTGGGAGGCTGAGGCAGAAGAATCGCTTGAACCTGGGAGGTGGAGGTAGTGGTGAACCGAGATCGCACCACTGCACTCCAGCCTGGGCAACAAGAGTGAGACTCCATCTCAAAAAAAAAAAAGCCAGGTGTGGTAGAGGGAACCTGTAATCCCAGCTACTCGGGAGGCTGAGGCAAGAGAATCGACTGAATGCTGGAGACAGATTGCAGTGAGCTGAGATCATATCACTGCACTCTTGCTTCGGTGATAGAGTTAGCCTCCATCTCAAAAATAAATAAATAAATAAAAGAAAAGAAAGAGTAAGTTATGTAGCTAAGAGAATTTTGCTTTTGTTACTATTAATCAGCATTGATAGGCACTTGAGTTTTTATTAGCCTTTGGGTTTTTATAATATAGGAAAACAACTCGTCCAGAAGTCAATTTGGCAAAGTCAGGAACTGAGGGGACATTTACTTTACTATTGTTTTTCTTATACCATGAAGAATAACATTTAGGGTAAAAAAGTAAAATTTTTTACCTAGATTTAAAAGATATACTTTTTTTTTTTTTTTTTTTAACTAATGGAAGAAAGGAAGGAAGGAAAGGAGGGAGGGAGGGAGGAAGGCTGGCCAAATTTAATTATGGCTGTGATAATCAGATTTGCTTTTCAAATCATATTTAAGAAGTATGCCTTTCACAGCCACCAGATACAGTACACATCAGATAAATATAAAATAGTGTCTGTGAATACATTCTTTAGAAACAAAGAATATTTTAGTGAAATGAAAATTCTTGCTGCTGTTAAGTAGCCAGGAAAAGATCCTTTAAAGGTGTACACTTACCATCCGAGAAACGCTACTCTGTACAATATCAGAAATTTAAGAAAATGAGAAGACAGCTCTCTACACCCCCTGGTGGCCACCCCATAAACATTTATAAACAGCTGATTCTGGACAGGAAGTGTAACCCACATGGTGGGAGGTGCACAGTCAGGGTGCAGAAAAGCCCATAGCAAAAGATAAACAGCGGTAGTTTATGCCTGTAATCCCAGCACTTTGGGGTCAGGAGTTTGAGACCACCTAGCCAACATGGCAAAATCCCATCTGTACTAAAAATACAAAAAATTAACTGGGCTGATGGTGGGCCCTGTAATCTCAGCTACTTGAGGGGCTAAGGCAGGAGAATTGCTTGAACTCCGAAGATGGAGTGTGCTGAGATGGCACCATTGCACTCCAGCCTGGGCAACAGAGTGAGACGCTGTCTCAGGAAAAAAAAAAAGATGAACACAGCTTCAATGTGATCAGGTACAGCCACTTTCTGATAAATAGAAAACTCTACTTTTGAAAAAAAAACAAGAACAAACAAACAAAATATGGTGGCTCACTCCTGTAATCCCAGCACTTTGGGAGTCCGAGTAGGGCAGATCATCTGAGGTCAGGAGTTTGAGACCAGCCTGGCCAACATGGTGAAACTTTGTCTCTACTAAAAATACAAAAATGAGCAGGGCATGATGGTGTATGCCTGTAATCCCAGCTACTTGGGAGGCTGAGGCAGGAGTATCGCCTGAATCTGGGAGGTGGAGGTTGCAGTGAGCTGAGATCATGCCATTGGGACTCCAGCCTGGATGACAGAGCAAGACTCTGTCTTAGGGGAAAAAAAATAAACTCTGTCTCTCTTTCTAATATATATTTCCCGTCATAAGTACAAGAAATATTCAGTCTCTCCATTAAATGTTAACATCATCACTCTTATTTCTTTCTTTTTTTTTTTTGTTTTTTTTTTTTTATTCTTTTCTTTTCTTTTCTTTTTTCTTTCTTCTTTCGAGTTTTTCTCTGAGTCTCACTCTAGTCAGGCATAATCTCAGCTGACTGCAACCTCCGCCTCCCAGGTTTAAGTGATTCTCCTGCTTCAGCCTCCTGAGTAGCTGTGATTACAGGCATGTGCCACCACACCCAACTAATTTTTCTGTATTTTTAGTAGAGACAGAATTTCATCATGTTGGCCAGGATGGTCCTGATCTCTTGACCTCGTGATCCACCTTCCTTGGCCTCCCAAAGTGCTGGGATTACAGGTGTGAGCCACCTCACCCGGCCATCACTATATATTTTTAAAGTAGAAGAGATAGAGCATTTTATTGCCAAATGGCTCAGAAGAAGAGTTCCTCATATTGTATTTGTAATTTCTTTGTAAGTATGAGATTGCTTGTTTGTTTTTTGTTTTTGTTTTTTTTAGTCAGATTCTCACTCTATTGTCAGGTTGGAGTACAGTGGCACAATCTCGGCTCACTGCAACCTCTCCACCTCCTGGGTTCAAGTGATTCTCCTGCCTCAGCCTCCCAAGTGGCTGGGATTACAGGTACCCACCACTATGCCCGGCTAACTTTTGTATTTTTAGTAGTGACGGGGTTTCACCATGTTGGCCAGGATGGTCTTGATCTCTTGACTTCGTGATCTGCCCACCTTGGCCTCCCAAAGTGCTGGGATTGCAGGCGTGAGCCACCGCGCCTGGCCTAAAAATTTTTTTAACGATAAAGATGAGGATTAAATTATCAGTTCATATTTACAACGGACCCACTTCTTCCCACTTTGTCTGCCTTTTAAAAATTTAAGTACAATACTCATATTCTCTAGGTTAATATAGTCTTTAACTGGAACATATACAGAGGCAGAAATACATCTGTCCTCTTTTCACAGCTGAAAGATGGACAGTGTAGTAACTTTATTGTCATGGTATTTAAATCTATAGAAAAATTATCAAATAGGTTTGAATAAAGATGAAGTCATATCTCAAAGATAAAAAATACACAGCAAACACATGATAAAGAAAACTTGACAAGGTACCACAGACAGAAATCTAGAGGAAAGATTTAGCTGGAAATTAGTAACAGTGCCACTGAGAAACCATCTCTTATATAAGGGCATGCCCTAATCCAATGTTTTGTTTTGTTTTGTTTTTAATCCCTGGAGTGCAAATGGCGCAGTCTTGGCTCACTGCAACCTCTGACTCCTGGGTTCAAGCAATTCTGTTGCCTCAGCCTCCCAAGTAGCTGTGACTACAGGAAGGCATGCCACCGTGCCCAGCCAATTTTTGTATTTTTAGCAGAGATGGGGTTTCACCATGTTGACCAGGTTGGTCTCAAACTCCTGACCTCATGATCCACCTGCCTCAGACTCCCAAAGTGCTGGGATTACAGGTGAGAGCCATGGCGCCCAGCCCAATCCTGTTCTCTATCTCTCTCTCTAGCCATGTGGCTGAATTACTGCAACAGCTTCCTTGATAGTTTTCTTGCCTCCCTTAATGCTGTATAATATTGCCACACTCTTTCTGGCAGTGTGTTGTTAATTTTTTGTATTTTGTGTGAGAGATCAGAGTTTATAACTCAAATCAGTCTTCCTGAAAACTTGAGGATCAGAGGTTTTTTTTTTTTTTTTTTTTTTTGAGACGGAGTCTCACTCTGTCGCACAGGCTGGAGTGTTGTGGTGGTGTGATCCTGGCTCACTGCAACCTCTGCCTCCTGAGTTCAAGTGATTCTCCTGCCTCAGGCTCCTGAGTAGCTAGGATTACAGGTGTGTGCCACCACGCCCAGCTAATTTTTTGTATTTTTAGTAGAGACAGGGTTTCACGATGTTGGTCAGGCTGGTCTCGAACTCTTGACCTTGTGAACCACCTGCCTCGGCCTCCCAAAGTGTTGGGATTACAGGCGTGAGCCACTGTGCCCAGCCTGAAAGATTATTTCTAATTTATGACTTTCTCAAAAAATGGCATTTGGTTAAAATAAGATTCTTATTATTGTTATTTTTGAGATGGAGTCTCACACTGTTGCCCAGGCTGTAGTGCAGTGGTGCGATCTCAGTTCACTGCAATCTCTGCCTCCCAAGTTCAAGCAATTCTCCTGCCTCAGCCTCCCAAGTAGCTGGGACTACAGGCGTATGCCACCAAGCCCAGCTAATTTTTTTGTATTTTTAGTAGAGACGGGGTTTCACCATGTTGGTCAGGATGGTCTGAATCTCCTGACCTTGTGATCCGCCTGCCTCAGCCTTGTTATTATTATTTTTGAGAAAGAGTCTTGCTCTGTTGCCCAGGCTGGAGTGAAGTGGCTCAATCTAAGCTCACTGCAACCTCCACTTCCTGGGTTCAAGCGATTCTCCTGACTCAGCCTCCTGAGTAGCTGGGACTACAGGTGTGCACCACCACATCTGACTATTTTTTTTGTATTTTTAGCAGAGACAGGGTTTCACCATGTTGGCAAGGCTGGTCTTGGTCTTAAACTTCCAACCTCATGTGATCTGCCCACCTCTGCCTCCCAAAATGCTGGGATTACGGCATGAGCCACTGCCCCAGTCAAAATAACAGATTATTAATGCAATGTCTTTTTTATTACCTGGAACTGGCATTTAGTTTTAATGATATGCTGTTTACTATTTAATTCCCTACTGTAAGCTACATTTGAACCAACAGACAAGATGAGCTTAGGCATGCTCAATGAAATGATTCAATGCTGGTTTATTCTGCGGTAAGTGATGGAGAACTCCAGAACATTCTGAAGCAGTCAAACATAAAAAAATAATTATCCTACATATCATATAGCTACAAGGGGCATTCAATTGGCAGGTAAGATAAGTTTCTTTGCTTCAAGTCAGCCTAAAGCTTTTTAGATTCAGAAATAGCCTGGCAAACACATTAAATGTAAGATATTATAACAGATTAGCAAATTTTGATTGATTAATGGTTGCTACTAGGTTTTCTTCATTTCTTATTTCTATAAGTGATCCTTTTCTTGTCAATAGAATAAGCCTGCAAAAACCCTCTGCTGGTCAAAGTGACAAAGTATTGCCAAAACCTTTAAAAACAGAGGTCTTTATGGTTCTTTTTTTTTCTTGTTTTTATAAGACAGAGCCTTGCTCTGTTAGCCAGGCTGGAGTGCATTGGCTTGATCTCTGCTCACTGCAACCTCCTCCTCCCAGGTTCAAGCAATTCTCCTGCCTCAGTCTCCTAAGTAGCTGGGATTACAGGCACTCACCACCAGGCCTGGCTAATTTTTTTTTGTATTTTTAGTAAAGATGAAGTTTTACCATGCTGGCCATGCTGTTCTCAGACTCCTTGCCTTCCAAAGGGCTGGGATTACAGGCGTGAGCCACCGCACCTGGCCTTTATAGTTCTTAACAGCTTGACAATTCAGTACTGTGAATAAGAGAACAGACTTCCATTGCCTCATCATTATGTAATTTTTTTGAACAACGATTATTCCAGTGGATATCGAGTCAATATGGAAAGCTTGAATTGACTCAGAGAGCTTTAAATCTGATCTCCTAGAAAATTAAGAATTATTTTTCATTCAAATGGAAATAAGGTTATGATATCTCTGGTACACATTCAGCTAAAATTTATTTCCAGTTTCTACCTCCTTAGCCCTATGCAAAAGAATGACACTCTCTTTGCTAAGAGACACTGAGAAATTAAGCGTTAAGCCCAATATTAATGTGATAACCAAGTCAGGAAAAATACTGTCAATAATCTCAGTTACTGATTAAAAGGAACTATTTTTATATCAAGTTGTAGTTTACAAGAAGGAGGTATACATCAACAAACACCTGATAATTATTAAGGACGCATTCCCTTTAGCCAGCTTCTTCACAATGAACATGCTTATTGTATCCTTTCTCTGTATCATCTAGAATGGCTCATTTGAGTTCAGAGGATACAAGTTTGGTAACTGAAATGACCATCAAGAACTTACCAGGCTTATTTCTTGTGGGAGGGAGTTACTTTTAAAAATCCCTTAAAGGAGAGGTGGGCATGATGGCTCATGCCTGTTAATTCTAGCACTTTGGGAGGCCAAGGTGGGCAGATCACGAGGTCAAGAGATGAAAACAACCTGGCCAACAAGGTGAAACCCCGTCGCTACTAAAAATAAAAAAATTAGGTGCGTGCGGTGGCACATGCCTGTAGTCCCAGCTACTTGGTAGGCTGAGGAAGAAGAATCGCTTGAACCCGGGAGGCAGAGGTTGCAGTGAGCCGAGATTGCGCCACTGCACTCCAGCCTGGGTGACAGAGCAAGACTATGCCTCAAAAAAAAAAAAAAAAAAAAAAAAAATCCTTAAAGGAGATAAAATAAGAGTTGTTTTATACTTCCTAGAGTTCTCTCACAATTTTTTTTCTTTTAATGTTAGTGGGTACTAGTACCCTTCTAACAACATGCCAACTGTTCCATGAGAGGGTGAAAAAGGTTTCACTGCATTTTAAAAGATTAGGTAGGTTACTCAGATACCCTTTGTATAAAAACAAAGTGAAACATTTACCAATCTGCAAGAATTGCCAAAATCTATCAGAATGAATGACAAACACAAGTACACAACTGAAGGCTGTTATGTTCTTCAGTTGATATTTTCCTAAAAGGTAAGAAAAATTTGCTTCTTTATTTTTATTTTTTTGAAATGGAGTCTTGCTCTGTAGCCCAGGCTGGAGTACAGTGGTGCAATTTCAGCTCACTGCAACCTCCGCCTCCCAGGTCCCGGGTCAAGCAATTCTCCTACCTCAGCCTCCCAAGTAGCTGGGATTACAGGTACAAGCCACCATGCCCACCTAATTTGTGTGTGTTTTAGTAGAGACGGGGTTTCACCACATTGGCCAGTCTGGTCTTGAACTCCTGACCTCGTGATCTGCCCACCTTGGCCTCCCAAAGTGCTGGGATTACAGGTGTGAGCCACGGAGCCTGGCCAAATTTGCTTCTTTATTACTTAAGACAGTTCCTTGGAGGCTTGGTGAAAACTGAGCCAAAATTAACTTTTCTGCCTCTTTTTAAACCAATGTACCATTTAAAAATCTTTCTGAGTCAGTAACTGGATTCCTAAAGGCAATCACTCCCACTTGTTTTTTTTTTTTTTTTTTTTTTTTAAGGGAAGAGAGTCCTGATATGTTGTCTAGGCTGGTCTTGAACTCCTGGCCTTAAGCAATCCCAAGTAGCTGGAATTATAGGCACAAGCCACCATGCCTAGCTGCAATCCCGTTTTTTGAGAGACCAAGGAAGTATCTTGGAAAACAAGGATAAGCTAATCTGATAAGACTGAAAAAGAATTAGAGAGAAAACAATAATTACAACAAAAATATCCTACAACAAAAATGCTGTAGGATATAATGAACAAACATACCTCCTGGGCTGCGACCGGCATTCTTCCTCCCCACTGTCTGCCTCCTGTATAGACAGAAAATGAAGAAAAAAAATTTTAAACCTGAGGTTTCATATCATAGTATCACTAATACAATTTTACTAAGTTTCACATGTTGTATATTTGAACTACATTACTCATGTTGTATACTTGAACTAAATTCTCTTCATAAAAAATGACTTCAACCAACCCAGGAGGTTGATGGCAATAGAATTTATTCCTGGAGGTAACTTCAACAACAGTCCATGAACAAATTTCATTGACAATGAAGTGATATTCATTAAAAGAATTACCTCTGAAAACCAACTAAACATGTTATTTTACTGTTACACTACTTCAGCTTCAAAATGAGTGGACATTCTGACTACCATCAATAAATGTCATCAAGATAACCTAGTAATGATTCTGATCCCCAAAGAACAACCTAAACAAAGAACACCACTTAAAAGACAGTGCTCATGATCAAATCACCATCACCATCAACATAATGGCTACCATTTACTGAGTACTTACAATATGCTAGGCATTATGTTCATCAATTTATTTTATTTTTATTTATTTATTGACACAGAGTCTTGCTCTGTCGCCCAGGCTGGAGTGCAGTGACATGATCTCGCCTCACTGCAATCTCCGCCTCCCAGGTTCAAGCGATTCTCCTCACTTAGCCTCCCCAGTAGCTGGGATTACAGGCCTGTGCCACCACGCTCAGTTAATTTTTGTATTTTCAGTAGAGACAGGGTTTCACCATGTTTGCCAGGCTGGTCTAGAACCCCTGACCTCATGATCTGCCCGCCTCAGCCCCTCAAAGTGCTGGGATTACAGGCATGAGCCACCTTGCCCAGCTGTGTTCTTTGATTTAAGTATATTACTCTACTTATTCCTTATAAACCCAGAAAGTTATATTTTAAAATTAATCCTAGTACATAGAATAACATAGGATAAATCAACATGATATAAAAGCACTTGGTTAGCAACCCTCCCAGGGATGCCAAACGATGACAACGAAAAGCACTGAATTATAGTTCAATTACAATATTTATTTATTCTTAGTGTGGCACATAAAATAATAGAAAGTCTTACAGCTTATGGCAACTTAGACTCAATGAATATTTTACAGATGAAGAAACAAAAGGGAAATAAGTGGTCCAAGGAGACCCATGTGGTGAAGAATTAAAACGAAAAAATACTGACTCCCAACTAGCTTTAAAAACTTACCATTTACCTCTTTCTGGCCTTGGTTAAAAATTAGTATATGTTATGATACAGATCTTTACAGAGGCAAGAATTTTGACATGAAGGAAAAGTAAGGAAAGATGGAGAGACTTTTTCTTTAAATTTGTTCCCTGACAATTTGTATTTGTTCTCTCATCACTTTTGCCCTATCTGGAAAACACAGAACTATTAGGTAGAAGGAGAAAAATAATCTCAGAGAATATGTGTACTGTCTGCCAACGAGCCACCTGCATTTTCTAGTTTATGAAGCCATCCTCATCTACCTTTACATCATTCTGTCTCCATTCCTGGGCAGCCAAGGCTAGCTCTATAACTCATTCCCATGTTACTTTCATTATTGATTTCAAACATGTCTCTCTCTCTCTTCCCTGCCACCCCCCCCCAACAAAGGAATAACAAAACAAAGATTCTGCTCCCAGAGGGATTACAGATAGAAAGTGTCATAGTGTATTACATTCTTTGCATATAGGAGAGAGGTTTTAAGTTAGAAAGTATACCCTTTAGAGACTGAAAAGAAAGATTTAAAATGGGAAAGAACTGTCTCTTGACTCA
Organism: Cebus imitator; assembly: GCF_001604975.1. NCBI lineage: Eukaryota > Metazoa > Chordata > Mammalia > Primates > Cebidae > Cebus > Cebus imitator. The sequence continues at coordinate 1,471,417 of NW_016107455.1, forward strand.
AACATCAGAACCTGGAAAGTTTGCAAGAATGAAAATGAAAAGGCTCAGATAAACAAATGTAAATGTTAGATTTTTGTGCTCAAAGGAACTGTAGTAAATAGAAATGATTTCCTGGAATATCATTTAACAAACAGTGCTTCAGTATTGTTTTTATTAATAGATCTCAAATTATAATGTAGTCTTCTCATTTTCTTTTTTAGACATTATCTTGCTCTGTCGCCCAGGCTGGAGTGTAGTGATGCGATCTCGGCTCACTGCAACCTCCACCTCCCAGGTCCAAGCAATTCTTCAGTCTCAGCCTCCCGAGTAGCTGGGACTACAGGCACCCCCCACCACACCTGGCTAAATTTTGTACTTTTTAGTAGAGATGGGGTTTCGCCATGTTGGCCAGGCTGGTCCTGAACTCCTGACCTCAGGTGATCTGCCCTCCTCAGCCTCACAAAGTGCTGAGATTACAGGCGTGAGCCACTGCACCCGGCCACATTATTTTTTACTTGTATTAAATGTAAGAATATGTTTAACATACGAGTTATGAGGTACAAAATGAATACCTATGAATACCATTCCACCTAAGAGCTATAATACTACCAGTACTGATGTTTCTACCTGTTTGCCTCTTATCTCCCATTCCTCTTTCCATTATGTGACTACTATCCCAAAGTCTATACTTTTTTTGTTTTCACCTAATTTTATTTAAAAAATTTCAAACACAAAATTGAAAGACCTTATAGTGAACTTGTATATCTGCCATCTAGATTGTATCATTAATATTTTCTATAATTTTTTTTTTTTTT
>NW_016107455.1:1473171-1488978 GCF_001604975.1 Cebus imitator
CTTGTAGTCTTTTTTAAGGTAAAATTTATATACAATGAAATGTACAAATCTTAAGTGCACCATACAATGAGTTTTGATAAATGCATGTATCCACATAATTCAAACTGCTATCAAGAAATGGAACATTTCTATCACCTCAGAAATTTTTCTCATAGGCATTCCCAGTCAAAATGTGGCACCACCCACCCGAGGCAACCCTGTTCTGATTTTCCACCACAGATATTTTCCGGCAAAAATTAGTACACAGGATATGATTCCACTGTTCATTAAATGGGATTATATACTATGTACTGTTTTATGGGAGGATTTTTGAAAAACATTCAGCATAATGTTTTTGAGATTCATCCCATGTTTTGCATTAAATAGCAGTTCATTCCTTTTTATCGCTGAGGATTCCATCACATGAATATACTAGTTTGTTTATTCATTCTCTTATTGATACATTTGAGATATTTGAATTTTTGCCTGTCATGAACAAAGTTATTAGCCAGACATGGTGGTTCATGTCTGTCGTCCCAGCACTTTGGGATGCTGAGGCAGAGGGATCACTTGAAGCCAGAAGTTTGAGACCAGCCTGGACAAAATAGCAAGACATTGTCTCTACCAAAAAAATAAAAGAATTAGCCAGACGTGGCACCTTTGGTCTTACTTTGGCGGCTGAGGTGGGAGGATCTCTTGAACCCAGGAGTTTGAGGCTTCAGTGAGCTATGATCATGCCACTGCATTCCAATCTGGGTGACAGAGTGAGACTCTAAAATAAATAAATAATTAAGTAATTAAATAAATAAAGCTATTATTAAATATCCTTTTGTGAAGTGTTTTTTTTGGGGGGGTTAATATATGTTTTTATTTCTTTTGGGTCACCGGACAGATGCATGTGTAGTTTTATAAAATTGCCAGGCCTTCTCCCAAAGCATTTACACCACTTTATACCCTCATCAACAATGCATGAGCATTATAACTTAACTCTAATTGGCAATTCTTTTCCCCTATGGTTATTGTTTTCTAGGTTCTCAGAAACCTTTACCTTCTAGTCATGAACATATTCTATCATATTTTCTTTCTTTTTTTCTTTTTAAGACGGAGTCTCGTTCTGTTGCCCAGGCTGGAGTGCAGTGGCACAATCTTGGCTCACTGCAACCTCTGCCTCCTGGGTTTAAACAATTTTCCTGCCTCAGTCTCCTGAATAGTTGATATTACAAGTGTGTACCATGATGCCTGGCTAATTTTTTGTATTTTTAGTAGAGACAGTGTTTCACCACGTTGCCCAGACCAGTCTCGAACTCCTGACCTCAGGTGATCCCCCTGCCTCAGCTTCCCAAAGTGCTGATAGCCAGCATGCCTGGCCTATCATATTTTCTTATAAAAGCTTTATTATTTTATACAAAAGGTCTACAATCCATCTTGAATTAATATTTTTATACAGTGTGAGGCAGGGGTGGAGGTTCACTTTTTTCGTATGAATATCCAGTTTTCAAATACCATTTGTTGAAAAGACTTTTAATTCTTTATCCATTAAATTATTTGAATAATCTGTAAAAAATTCAAATTACAGTATAAGTGAGGGTCTACCTCTGGGTTCTCTATTCTGTTCCATTGATTATTTGTCAGTCCTTATACTAGTACCACAATACCATATTGATTACTGTAGTAGTCAATTTATGACAAATTTTGAAGGAAGTATAAATCCTCTACCTTCATTTTTTTCCCCAAAGTCATAAATGGTGAAGTCGGGATTTGAACTTGGGTCTATCTTTCTGCTATAATCAGCTGCATCTAAACTAAGAATCTTACTTTGATATTTATAACCCAAGATGGCAATTGGGAGGGAGCTGAAGAAGGAATATATTTTTTCATGACTTACAATAAAATAATATCCTTTGCATCTTTCCTCTATGACTTCTATACTTTAAAGTAGTGCCAAAGTGTAGAAAATTCCTTTGGCCCACACAAAAAAAATCAAATCAGAACAGTGTTTTTAACATGAGATCCACAAATAATTTTTTCTTTCTTTCTTAATGTTTCAATAGCCAGGCAAATGAGTAATTTGCTTTTCCTTCTGTTTACTTCAGAAAAAATGAATTGCTTGAACCCGGGTAGTGGAATTTACTTTTAGCCAATATTATGTCACAAAAATATGGCATGTATGATGGCAACATAAAAAAAAAAAAAAAAAAAAAAAAAAAACTTGAGGGGGGCGGAAAAAAAACCCTCAGCATATCAAGGCATTATAGTTCTTAGAGTAAAATGGATTTAAAAGGAATGAACAAAATGTTCTATTGTATTAATTTCAGCAGAATTCACTGCCAAAAAAGCAAAGATACAACATTTCTTATTCGATCAGAGTAATCATCAGGTAATGCAGTTATCTTGAACAGTAGCATTCAAGTGGTAGCTGAAGGTAGAATGCTTATCATTCTATTCTAACAAGTGCAGAAACCAGATATAATCACCTTCCTTGTCAAGTAACTTCATACATTGTTACTGAAAAATGCCAAATAGCCAACATGTTCAAACCATTAGAAATTACTAGGAGAAAAGTGTAGAGACAGCTTTTAGTTTCTTAGTGAATAGAATAACTTCTGATTTGTAAGGAGGATATCTAATTAATTAAATTACTAAATACATGTTTGCTGGCTTTTCTTATGGTCTAATTTCCAAGAGCCCTACTGTTAAATGACTTTTAAAGAGTATAATTACTTCTTATGTTCTTAAGAAAAATTTGACCTAGAAACAGTAAAGTATTAGACCCTAGATACATGTACATTTAATTTTAGGGTGCTCAAGAACCATTAAGTTTTTTGTTTTGTTTTGTTTTTTTGGGACAGAGTCTCACTCTGTCACCCAGGCTGGAGTGCAGTGGTGTGATCTCAGCTTACTGCACCCTCTGCCTCCTGGGTTCAAGCGATTCTCCTACCTCAGCCTCCAAAGTAGCTGGGATTACAGGCACCTGCCACCACACCCAGCTAATTTTTGTATTTTTACTAGAGATAGGGTTTTGCCATGTTGGCCAGGCTGGTCTCAAATTCCTGACCTCAAGTGATCTGCCTACCTCAGCCTCCCAAAGTGCCGGGGTCACAGGTATGAGTTAATTGAAAGATTAATGCATTCTTATTAATCTGTTTACTACCTGATCACAAAAACAGGTCACTAAATAAAATATGTCTGGAAAATATAGAGGGACCCAAGTCATATTTGCTGAGAAGTAGGCTTGTGGGAGGGAGGTGCTGCCAGCCTTGAACACTGGGGTAGCAGAGTGTTAAGCAATATTTTCCCAAATCTTATCATTTAAGATTCTTTACACTTTCTATTTGCTCCAATCCAAGTGGTCTCATTTATCATTCTCCAAAGGTACCTATTGACTTCCTTCGTTCATGCTGTTGAGTCAACCTAGAAAGCCCCTCTCCCCTCTCCTATAGTCTTTTCCAGCCTTCAAAGCTAGTTTCAAACACTAGTAGTTTGTGACATTTCTTTTATCACCTGACTGATGTTCTGTCTACCTCTAAACCTAACGGTTATTGTGCATCATCTTCCCAGTTCTGTTTCTGGGATACAACTGGGTACTTGTTTTTATCTCCCATCATCAGATTGCAACCTCCTTAAGGGCAGGAAAAATGCTCATTGCCCTTTGCATCTCACTCTGTATTTAGCACAATGCTCTATGTGCAGATTGAACTCAATAAAGAGTTGATGAGTCCCTGGAGCAGCTAACTAATGCCATGTGAATGCTTGGAGCTAACTAGTTGTACATTTTCAGCTAGTAAGGACTCTATGCCAGTTACATTTTAACCTTAACAGTTTAAAAGAATGGTTTTTGTTACTCAAGAGTAGCCTGTGGCTAAGATCTGGAAGAAATACCTTATACAAAGGTTTTCCCTTTAGTTAAGCAGACAGAATCATTTACTTGCTCTCAATTAAAAATATATATATTATTTTTTTGAAAGATGAGGTCTCATTATGTTGCCCAGCCTGGTCTTGAACTTCTGGCTTTAAGCAATCCTCCCACTTTGGCCTCCCAAAGTGCTGGGATTACAGGTGTGAGCCTTGCACCCAGCCCACCTGCTCTCAATTCTACATTCATTCCCATTAATTCATTCATTCAACATTCACTGATTATCTATTATGTTTTAGATTCCAGGCACCAGGGAATGAAAGTAAGCACAACTGTCCTTAAACAGTTCATATTGTAGTGGGAGAGACAGTTTCATAAAACAGAAATTATAACGATATATCATTTAGGCCTGCAGTAGAAGGACACACAAAATGTTACAGAAGCAACAAAGGAGGAAGTGACTAACTGTGGTGTTGGGAAATGCTTCACAAAAGTTAATTTTTTGGCTGGGCTTGACCTAGTGGGTTTTTGTCAGATGGAAAATAGAGTATTGGCCAGGCATGGTGGCTCACACCTTTATCTCAGCACTTTGGAAGGCCAAGGTAGGAGAATCCCTTGAGGCAGGAGTTTGAGACCAGTCTGGGCCACATAGTGAAACATTGTCTCTACCAAAAAAAAAGAAGAAAAATAAAGAAGAATAAGTCAGACAAATTTGGGGAAGAGTGAGCAACTATGGATTTTTGAAGCAAAGGTACAGGTATTAGGGTTTAAGGCTATCAAGTAATATTATTGTTATGAGTCTATAATGACTAAATTCCAATATAATAGTTCTATGATCAGAAAAGATGTTTGTGAATTGTCAATTCACTGGATATCAGATTATCCCTCAGTTACCTCAGCCCTTGGAAATAAATGAATAGTGGGAGTAGGAAAAAGGAATCTAGTAATCTTTTTTTTTTTTTTTTTTTTTTAAGATGGAGTCTCTCTTGCTCTTGTTGCCCAGGCTGGAGTGCAATGGAGCAATCTCGGCTCACCACAACCTCTGCCTCCAGGGTTAAAGCAATTCTCCTGCCTCAGCCTCCCGAGTAGCTAGGATTACAGGCATGTGGCACCACACCCAGCTAATTTTGTATTTTTAGTAGAGATGGGTTTTCTCCATGTTGGTCAAGCTGGTCTCGAACTACTGACCTCAGGTGATTCACCCACCTCGGCCTCCCAAAGTGCTGAGATTACAGGTGCAAGCCACCACGCCCGGCCTAGGAATCCAGTAGTCTTTCTAAGAAACAGTATGTGCTTTGAAACTGGAAGAGATAATTCCATGCTTCTGGCTTTTGAGAAAAGCAGATAAAAAACACACAGGCTTGAGGAGGAATAAAGAAAGGCACCAGGCCTGACACTTGCCTACTTGAAAGAGAAGGCTTAGATCCACTGCTAGAAACAGAAAAAACAGCTGTTTGTGTTATCTATTGCTTTATAACAAATTACTGCTTCATTATATTTCATGATTTTATGGGTCAGAAATTCAAGCAGCACTTAGCTGGGTGATTCTCAGTTCTACATGGCATTGCTAGGGGTCATTCATTGCTATTCAGGTGATATTTAGTTAGCATATGATAGTATGGAGGATCTAAGCAGCTTTATTCACATGTCTGATGTCATAGCCTAGATGGGTGGAAAGCTGGGCTCAACTGGAAATGTCAACTGAGTGCCTAAACATGATTTCTAATTTATCTTGGGCTTCCTCAAAGCATGGTCTCCTTAGGGTTGGTCTTCTTGAATAATGGTTCAGGGCTCCAAAAGGGCTAGTCCCCTGAAAGGCTAGGCTCAGAGCTGGCGTAATGTTATTTCTGCCACCACACTCTATTGGTGTATCAAAAAAAGCCCAACACAAATTCAAGGAATTTGTGAGAGGAATTAGATTCCCTCTCACAATGTGAGAAGTAGCCAGAATTTGTAGCCATCTTTAATCAACCCTACCAACCCTGGTGACCAATTGAATATGAAGACAAAATGAACAGGACGGAAAAACAGGTAGTTAATGACAGTGAATGAAGTAGAGCTCCTAATGGCTAGGGCCATAGAGATATTTAGGAGGGCAAAGGAGCCACCTCTCAGGTCAGTGCAAGGTGGACTGAAGGTCATATGGATATTTTTATAAGTTAATGTCTATTCAAAAGTATTCTCCTTATTTGGGAGGCTAAGGACAAGAAAGGACCTGCAGGTGTGGCAGTAAAGACACATAGTATGGTCCAGGGCCACAGTGAATACCTAGGCACTCCTAACCTGAGAAAGCTGATTTGGAAAAGGCTCAGACATGATCAAATCAGCAGTTCCAATATAATCTGACCTTGTTTTAAAGTCTAATTTAGATCAAGATATATAGTATTGGCTGGAATCAGGAATCAGATTCAATTTAATCATATCTTATAGAGATATGGCATGCATTAAGGTAAAAATAAGAAAGTCAGAGGATCCTACCATACTTACAATTAAAATCAAAGTCACGTTATGCTCCTATTATCACAGGGTTTAAGAAACCTTAAATAAACAAACTTTCTTCCCTTTAATTTTCAAGCAATAGAAAACCTCCGTGAGACACCTACTATTTCTCAAGCGTTTCTTTCAAACTCCTTTAAAATACAAATACATGTGAATCACAGTCGGGATGGTCAATGAGCTACTTCCTCAGTGATGGGAAAGCAAGTTTGATTAGAATTTTGCTGAAATAGCTTTGATTCTAAAGAACAAAAAGTCCTTGGACAACAGCTGATTTAAGAGACATCATAGTCCAGTTAACGCCCTACAGAAAATCTGAGCTCTGGGTGTGAAGCTGTTACTGGATGTTTTTTTGTCTTCAATCCTTATTCCACTTTTTAAAAAGTTATTTAATGTGTGCAACTTAACTCACCCACTTGTGATAATTTCAGAGTTGTTATACACTCTTTTCTATCACTAGAGATAAAATTCATTGGTTTTAGAAAGCAAGTCTTTTTGTTTTGTTTTTTGAGCCAGGGTCATGCTCTGTTGCTCAGGCTGGAATGCAAAGTCACCATCTAGCTCACTATAACCTCAAACTCCTGGGTTCAAGTGTTCTTCTGCCTCAGCCTTCATGAGTTCAAAAGTAGCTGGGACTATAGGTGCATACCACCACATCTGGCTTTTTTTTTTTTTTTTTTTGAGATGAGGTCTCACTAAGTTACCCATGCTGGTCTTGTACTCTTGGCTTTAAGTGATCCTCCCACCTCGGCCTGCCAAAGTGCTAGGGTTACAGGTATGAGCTATCACACCTGGTCATAAAAGGCAACAAGTCTTATAGTGTTCTGAACCTGACAGGCGTGCAATATGGAAACTTCACAAGTCACTGGTTACCTCTGGGTCCCTTTTAGAACTTTTTTAGTAACAAAGAGCTCCAGGTCTTATGCCTATAAATTCTTATTCTTTAGCTCTGATGTTGGTCCAGTGGTGTGCTGGAGCCGGCTAGGTTTTTAGATAACAATTGTTACATTTTTAGGAACCTTGTAAGACTCACATTGGTAGCCAAGGCAGACGTGTTTACCAACAAAATCAGCAAATGCTACACATCAGTCCCTGCTTAGAAAACATTTACCATCAGACAACAAGTTGTGGGGCCCAGGAATCTGTACATTAAAAAAGCTCTGTAGATAACTGATAAGCAGTTAAGGCTGAAAACCTTTGGGTTAAAGGTTTGGAGAAACAACATTAAAAAGCCCAGGGAACACATAGCCTTTACCTGTTCAAGGTAACTGTGCTAGGTAACCAAGGAGAGCAGTATGATCACAGAAACTCAGTTCTCAAAAAAATTATTTCCCCTTTTAGACTGTAAGTTCTATAGAATAGGACTGTGTTTTTATATTGCTAAGCATACAGAAGATGCTCAGTAGATATTAGACAAATTAATAAATATACTCCCAGGTTTCATAACCAGTAAGTGTCAAAACCAGAAATAAACTTAGGCTAATTTTACTATATCTTGTACTTTTCCTCCATTAAGTTATTAGTGATATACTTGGTTTGCCAATCCAAGATAAGCGCTTAAATGTGGGGCAGACAGTATGTGGCACCCATCATAAGATAGTAAGAAGACTCTGCCTCTCTGCCATTCTTTTGTTCTTCAGAACCAGAAAAGTCAACAAAGTATTTTCATGATTATTGTCTCACTTGAACCACCCTGGAATGAATGTCATGTAGGTATGATTATAGCTTCATTTTTCAGTTGATGAATCTGCCTCATAGAAGTGAGATAATTTGCTCAAAGTAACCTAAGAGTACACAGCCAAGTCAAGATTCTGTCTGAAAAGGTCAAATACACATTCTGCCAGAACATTAAATGAATTAATTAAATGAATGCTCCAGATTCTGCTCCCTTCTATTTAGGTGAAATTCCAGATCCCACTTTCTGAAGACCCCACACTCGGTCCATTTCCTTCATTGTAGCCTGAGCCCTCAATATGGACATACAGTCTTATGTTCAGCCAAGACATACTGATACAGCTGTACTGTTAAAATATTGAAATAGTGGCTGCCTGGAGCCCCTCTAAGTGTGCCATGATCAAGCAACAACCAGGTAAATGCCTAGTGTAGCAGGGGATTTCAGGTCTTTCTTCCACCTTTTCTAATTGGTTCATGGCTATGCCATACTAGTTGTTAAATATTTTGAATATCTCCTCCTCTACTTACAGCTACATCTCTTCTGTTCTCTAACTTTCGTTTAAAACTCTTACCTGTGATCTCAGCTTCACCTTGGATATCCTACCCATATGCCCCTTTTGCCCATATATGTTTTCTTGTTTGTCTGTTCTACCAGCTATACCAATTGCTTAGCCTGGCTTCCGGTTTTAGCACCAGGCCTCTGCTACACATGATTACCATGCTTTCACAAGAAACTTAAACAATAAGAGCCACTCATATTGCCTGGAGGAGGCTAAATAAAATCCATCTGTTAGGTTTCTTATAGCATTAAGCATTCTAATTATTCATGGATATAAAGAACAAGAGGACTAACCAAAGTTACAAACTGAAACATTACACAGAAATAAAGAAGAACACATACAGAAGGATAATAAAGCAACACCGATTACTTATCAAATACTCCTAAATGGACAGCATAATTTTCTCAAACTTTCTAAATCACTTTCAAACTACAAAGTAGGGAAATACAGTTAGTAGCCCAAGTAAAAAAGAAATTAGAATATTTAAGATGTAGGTTTATTGCTAAGACAGTTTTCATTCGGGGACATGAACTGTTACTATGTTAATATTTTAATATTTTTATTTATTTAGAGACAAAATCTTGCACTGTTTGTTGCCCAGGCTAGAGTGTAGTGGCATGATCTTGGCTCACTGCAACCTCCGCCTACCAAGTTCAAGTGATTCTCCTGCCTCAGCCTCCCAAGTAGCTGGGATTACAGGCAACTGCCACTATGCCCGGCTAATGTTTCGTATTTTTAGTAGAGACGGGGATTTCACTATGTTGGCCAGGCTGGTCTCGAACTCCTGACCTTGTGATCCATCTGCCTCCGCCTCCAAAAGTGCTGGGATTACAGGCATGAGCCATTGTGCCCAGCCTAATATTTATGTTTAAATCTAGACAATTAGCTTTTCAGCCATCAATAGAGGAAATGAGCCAGGATATTGAATATCTCTGAACAGCAAATAATTAACATACTCACTGAGAACTGCTGGAGTCTAAAGGGGACACAGAGAAGTGTGAAACAGTACCATACTCAAGGAGTTCATCTGCCTGATGGGGTAAGGCTGTTAGATCTGAAAAGTTGATCCAAAATATACAGTATAAATATATGACACAGGAAGTACATGTCACAGGAATCCAGAAGAGATATGAAGAAAAGGGAAGAACAGCAGAAATACATTTGACACCTTGGAGTGGCAGTGAACTGACTGGCTGAGTTGAAACCCAGAGCTTTCCTTAAGGTAGGCTGCAAAGATAAGTTGCAGGAAAGAGGGAGAGTATTTATTAGCATCTTAGAAAATTATAAAATATGTTGTTCTGATGGAATTTTTTTTTTTTTTAAAGGAAACAGATTACAGTTTGAAAAGCCAATCAAGAAAAGTTAGGTAGTTTTTCTAAAGCCAGCAACACTGGTTAATTTAAGAGCCTCCACTAGAGGGCAGACGAGTAAAAGCTTACACAGAGGTTGAACTGGAGAAAGCAGTGCATTCACAGAAAACTCTAAGAGAAAACTATTTTGTTTAAACACCATTTTCAGTGCTTTCAAACTTGAACAGAGTCTTTAGCTAGCAGATCAGTCTTTCACAGAAAATCTTTCTGGGATATAAAATGCATTTTTTTTTTTTTTTTTTTTTTTTTTTTTTTTTGAGACAGAGTCTCCCTCTTGTTGCCTAGACTGGAGTGCAGTGGCGTGATCTTGGTTTACTGCAACCTCTGCCTCCTGGGTTCAAGCAATTCTCCTGCCTCAGCTTCCCAAGTAGCTGGGACTACAGGTGCCCACCACCATGACTGGCTAATTTTTGTACTTTTAGTAGAGAAAGGGTTTCACCATGTTGGCCAGGCTGGTCTCGAACTCCTGATATCAGGTGATCTGCCCACCTCCCAAAGTGCTGGTATTACAGGCATGAGCCACCACGCCCAGCCTAAAATGCTTCTTAATTGCAAAATGGCCCAATGGAAAAGGTATGCTTTGGGAATCTGGCTCAGGTGACAGCCACATGTGCTTATAGGTGGTAGGCATACCTGGAATGCCAACAATAGCACTCATCACTGCGTATCTGACCTCAATCTTCCCCACCCATCTCAGGCACAACCTAGCCACCACCCAAGCCGTATAATATCTGGACCATAATTTGAATCTAGGTTCTCCTTTTCATTTTGGTCAACTGGGGAAATTCTTTATCTCTTTGAAGTCAGAGGTAAGATGAGGCTACTAGACAGACTCTAATATGTGCATTTGCTTCAGCAGGCTGAGAAGCTGTCATATGATGGGGTAGGGGTTGATAGGAGTCTTAAATTTGAACTAACTAGAACACAGGGTGAATGTTTTAACAGCTAAATAAAAAGGCTGAGAATTTCATCAAACTTTTTTTTTTTTTTTTTTTTTTTTTTGAGATGGAGTCTCGCTCTGCAGCCCAGGCTGCAGTGCAATGGCGTGATCTTGGCTCACTGCAACCTCTGCCTCCCGGGTCCCGGGTCAACCAATTCTCCTACCCCAGCCTCCCAAGTAGCTGGGATTACAGGCACGAGCCACCATGCCCAGGTAATTTTTGTATTTTTCAGTAGAGATGGGGTTTCACCATGTTGGCCAGTCTGGTCTTGAACTCCTGCCCTCGTGATCCGCCCACCTCGGCCTCCCAAAATAGTGGGATTACAGGCATGAGCCACTGCACCCAGCCAAATTTCATCAAACTTTTGAGAGGTTAAGGCTAGATTTAGTAAAGTAGTATAAACCCCTTTTTCTGCTTTGATCTCTTGTCATTAAAAGATGCAAGAGCAGGCTGGGTATGGTGGCTCATGCCTGTAATCCCAGGACTTTGGAAGGGTGAGGCAGGAGTTCCTGACTTGAAGTCAGAAGTTCGAGACCAGCCTGACTAACATAACAAAAACTCGTCGCTACTAAAAATTAAAAAATTAGCCATGCGTGGTGGCACACCCCTGTACTCCCAGCTACTCAGGAGGTTGAGGCATGAGAATCATTTGAACCTGGGAGGAAGAGGTTGCAGTGAGCCGAGATTGCACCGCTGCACTCCAGCCTGGGCAACAGAGTGAGTCTATCTCAAAAATAAATAAATAAATACAATAAAAATAAATATGCAAGAGCAATCCTATTTAGTAGCTTGATATTCTGCCATTAGCTGGAAGTTAATTTTCCTCTACTCACCAATGTTAGTATCACAAGCATTTTCTTTTACATACATCTTAGAAGATGATACCATTTAATTTCAGATATAAGTACACTACAACTGCAGGTGAATTTTGCTGTACTTAACGTCTTGTAGTATCTCTAACACACCACTCTGCCTTATCTCAGACTTTGTTCCCTCTGCCTAGAACACTCTTCATTCCCACTTTGGCTTGCCTACTTCTATTCATCCTTTATTCACTTGTTCACTAGAGATGAGATCTAACTCTGTAGCCCAGACTGCAGCATGGTGGTGTGATTATAGCTCACTGCAACCTTGAACTCCTGGGTTCAAGTGATTCCCCCACCTCAGCCTCCTGACTGACTGAGACTATAGGCACATACCACCTTGCCTGGCTAATTAAAAAAAATTTTTTTTTTTAGAGAAAGGGTCTCACTTGGTTGCCCAGGCAGGTTTTGAACACCTGCCTTCAAGCAATCCTCCTACCTCAGCCTCCCAAAGTTCTGGGATTATGGGCATGAGCCATCCCACCAGGTCTGCTTATCTTTTAGATTGCTGCTTAGGTGTCCCTTTCTCCAGAGGCCTTCCTTGATGCCTCTAGAACTGGGTTTCATGCTCTTTCCAAATACAATAATATTCCCTCTACAGTTCTCTAGTGTAGCAATTCTCACACTACCTGTTTACTTGTTGGTCTCCATATTATAAGCTTGAAGGCAGAACTGTCTCTTGATCACTGCTGTATACTCAGCACCTAGCAATGCAGAATAAATATTTTGAAAGAATGACTAATGTAATTTCTCCATGTTGGCCAGGCTGGTCTCGAGTGCCCAATTTCACCCACTTAGCCTTCCAAGTATTGTAGGACAGATTCTCAAGGTGCCCCATTTTCTATAAAGTAGATTCAGTCTTCAAACATCATGATTTAAAATACAAAAGAATAGTAGTTCCTCAAATAAGAATATTCATAGCCATAGCCATCCCACATTTTTACATACACAATCATTTTAGAGATTTGCACAAGAGAATTAAAGAAACACAGACGAATGGGTCAATGTTGTCAATAATAATAAATTAGTGAACTAATCATCATCATCTGCTTTTAGAAGTGGGTTCTATTTATTTTATTTTAAATAGTCATATCTAGCAATCTTTATAGCTTCTGTTTTTAAAGTGCATATTTAGTCTTCCAGAAAATAATTCACTAATTCATCTACAATTTATTGTGGTATATGGTTGAAGATAGAGCTATCTAACTTAATTTTCTCCCCAAATAGTTAATTGTTATTATAGCACTATCTGGCTATTTATCCATTTTCCCCAACTGACTTGAAATTCTACCTTAATCATACACTAAATATTTTCATGTACTAAGGTCTATTTCTGGGCCTTCTAGGCAACATCTGCTATGTTGATCTATTTCTTTCTTGTATACCATGCTATTATTGGCTTATAATTGTTTTCAATATGTGACTGTGAGAATATCATCTTTTAATTTTAAGTGAGTGCTCAATTTTACCCACTTAGTCTTCCAAATAACTTTGTTAGGTTTTCTGTATCCTAAAAATTCCTTTAGAACAAGCTTGTCCAATTCATGCCCAGAATGACTCTGAATATGGCCCAACACAAATTCATAAACTTTCTTTAAACATTATGAGATTTTTTTTGGTAATGTTTTTTGTCAGCTCATCAGCTATCATTAGTGTAGTTTATGTGTGGCCCCAAAAATTCTTTGTTTTTTGAGACAGAATCTCGCTCTGTTGCACTAGGTGGAGTACAGTGGCACAATCTTGGCTCACTGCAACCTCGGCCTCCCAGGTTCAAGCGATTCTCCTGCTTCAGCCTCCCGAGTAGCTGGGACTACAGATGTGCACCACCACACCTGGCTAATTTTTGTATTTTTAGCAGAGATAGAATTTCTCCATGTTGGCCGGGAGCGGTGGCTCACACCTGTAATCCCAGCACTTTGGGAGGCCGAGGCGGGTGGATCACGAGGTCAAGAGATCGAGACCATCCTGGTCAACATGGTGAAACCCCGTCTCTACTAAAAATACAAAAAATTAGCTGGGCATGGTGGCGTGTGCTTGTAATCCCAGCTACTCAGGAGGCTGAGGCAGGAGAATTGCCTGAACCCAGGAGGCGGAGGTTGCGGTGAGCCGAGATCGCGCCATTGCACTCCAGCCTGGGTAACAAGAGCGAAACTCCGTCTCAAAAAACAAAAAACAAAAAAAAACAAACAAAAAAAAAGAATTTCTCCATGTTGGCCAGGCTGGTCTCGACTCCTGGCCTCAACTGATCCACCTGCCTTGGCCTCCCAAAGTGCTGAGATTACAGGTGTAAGCCACTGTGCCAGGCCAGGAACTTTTTAATATTACATATTATATAGTGTATAATGGTTATTGCTGGCAATATAGAATAGCAATTCATTTCTATATATTTATTTTGATATTAACTGGTTTATTAAATTTTTTAACAATAAATTTTTATGTATTTTTTCATTTAATAATCACTTTTCAAACAGTAAAAATGTTAAAAGTTATTCACCGAAATTAGGTAAACAAGTGCTTCCATTCACAAATAAAATATAAATACTTATAAATGAAATGTGAACCACAAGTTTATTGATTTATTTATTTTTTTTGGTGGGAGCAGAGTCTAATTTTGCTGCCCAGGCTGCAGTGCACTGTTATGCTCATAGTTCACTGTAGTCTCAAACCCCTGGGCTCAAGTGATCCTTCTGCCTCAGCCTCCAAGTTAACTGGGACTACAGGTGTGTACCACCATGCCCAGCTAATTTTTATTTTTTGTAGAGACAGAGTCTCACTATATAGAGACACTTTTATATTTTGTAGAGATAGAGTCTCACCTAGCCTGGTCTTGAACTCCTAGGCTCAAGTAATTTGCCCACCTCAGCCTCACAAAACGCTGGGACAGGCATAAACCAAATAATTTAATGCAAGCTTCACAACCTAATTCTCCAAGGATCTGTATAATCTCAAGTATAAAAATATCTAAAGAGTTTGATTTTCTATTGACTATTTTATTTACATTTAAATATATTTATGATTTTTATATAAAAGAGAAAAATACATTTATACAACATAAGAACTGTTGTCAGGAAATAAGTGGTAATATCTATCTCTAATCCTCAGGGAAATAAAATGATAAAAGAACTATTCATTAAACTGTGAACCTTTTGAAACAAGGACTGTGTCTTATCTTTATATCCTGATACATGGCCATAGTATGTGTTCTTTTATTTTATTGAGATATAATTCATATGCCATATAATTCACCTATTAAAGGTACACAATTCATTTTTTTTAGTATCTTCACACAATTTTTTTTAAATATATATTTCTGCCTTCTTTTTTTTTTAAAAGATGGGGTCTTGTTCTGTTGCCCAGGCTGGGGTGCAGTGGCATAATCTTGGCTCACTGCAACCTCTGCCTCTCAGGTTCAAGCGATCCTCTCACCTCAGCCTCCTGAGTAGCTGGGACTACAGGCACATGCCACCAAGCTTGGCTAACTTTTAAAATTTTTGTAGAGGTGAGGTCTCACTCTATTGCCCAGGTTGGTCTTGAACTCCTGGGTTCAAGTGATCCTCCTGCCTTGGTTTCCTGAAGTGTTGAGATTACAGGTGTCAGCCACTGCCCTAGCCTACTTATGCATTTTAAAACCATGCCATATATTCAAAACTAAAAGTGTATACAGAAAGAGGGAGAGGAAAAAATAAAAAACAAAATTTAAAGTCCAACAAAAATATTTTTTTTACCATATGTAAAAGAATGAATTAATGGTCTCAACAAACAAGGAATTCCAATTAGAAAGATAAACACCAATAAAAAAATAGGGGCTGGGCACGGTGGCTCACGCTTGTAATCCCAGCATTTTGGGAAGCCGAGGTGGGGGGATCACTTGAGGTCAAGAGTTCAAGACCATCTTGGCCAATATGGTGAAACCTAGTCTCTACTAAAAATACAAAAATTAGCCAGGAATGGTGGTGGGTGCCTGTAATCCCAGCTACTCGGGAGGCTGAGGCAGGAGAATCACTTGAGCCCTGGAGGTGGAGGTTGCAGTAAGCTGAGATTGTGCCACTGCACTCCAGCCTGGGTGACAGA
>NW_016107455.1:1489003-1506072 GCF_001604975.1 Cebus imitator
AAAAAAAAAAAAAAAAAAAAAAAAAAAAAAAAAAAAGAAAGAATAGGCAAAGACCAGAAGCAGCTAATTCACAAAAGAAATACAAATGAAAAGTAAGTGAAAATATGTTCAGCTAGAAATTTACAAAACAAAAAAAGAACAAAAACCAAATAAAGATGCTGTGCTACATTTTCCCTAGGAAAATCATTTAAGATAAAACAATAATATGCAATACTGTCAAAGGATCAGGAAAAATGGGCAATCTGTATCAACAGCTTTAGTATTTACCATGTTTTGATACCTTAGAAAAATGCATTCTAATAAAAGAAGTCAGATATCCTCAAAGGTTTATGCAGACTATTGATAATAGCAAATAAATTGTAAGCCACTTTAATGTACAAAAATGAGAAGTTGAGTAAATTAAGAAACTGCCACATATTATTAAGCCATTAGCTTATATTGTCTAAATATTGCATATTTAAAATAAAAACATGGGCAGAAAATAATTACTGGGGAAGAAGCAAGTTTCTTCTGGTATGTGAATTGTGATTACTTTCTTATATATGATCATCCATATTTTCTAAATTTCCTATAATGATCATATATTATAATGGGAAAGTGAATTAGGGACATGAGGAAAATGTATAAATTACTGTTTCTTTTCTTTTCTTTCTTTTTTTTTTTGAGATGGAGTTTTGCTGTTGATGCCCAGGCTGGAGTGCAATGACGTGATCTCAGCTCACTGAAACTTCCACCTCCTGGGTTCAAGCTCACTGAAACTTCCATCTCCTGCCTCAGCCTCCCAAGTAGATGGGATTGCAGGTGCATCCTACCATGCCTGGCTAATTTTTATATTTTTAGTAGAGACAGGATTTCGTCATGTTGGTCAGGCTGGTCTTGAACTCCTGACCTTGTGATTGGTCCGCCTCGGCCTCCCAAAGTGCTGGGATTACAGGCATGAGCCACCGCACATGGCCAATATATATATATATTTTGAGATGGAGTCTCACTCTGTCACCAGGCTGCAGTGCAGTGGCGTGATCTCAGCTCACTGCAACCTCTGTCTCCTGAGTTCAAGAGATTCCCCTGCCTCAGCCACCAAGTAGCTGGGATTACAGGCACGCACCACCATACCCAGCCAATTTTTGTATTTTTAGCAGAGACAAGGTTTCACCATGTTGGCCAGCATGGTCTCAATCTCCTGACCTCGTCGTCCGTCTGCTTTGGCCTCCCAAAGTCCTGGGATTACAGGAGTAAGCCACCGCACCAGGCCCCTATTTTTTGTATTTTTTAGTAGAGATGGGGTTTTGCCATGTTGGCCAGGCTGGTCTCGAATGCCTGACCTCAGGTGACCCACCTGCCTTGGCCTCCCAAAGTGCTGGGATCACAGGCGTGAGACACTGGGCCCAGCCTGTTCCTTTTCTTAATTAGATGTCTTATGAGGTATTAGATAGATGAATACACATATCACTTACCCAATGTTTTAAGAGAGACTTAATAAGTTGTAAGATCATCAACAAGTGAAAGCCTCTGCTGACAGGTGGCTGGCTACCTAAATAAACGACACTTTCCCTTTCCTCCTTCTTTGTACAGCAGCTTCTAATCTCCTGCTACAGTCATGTAAACTCAGGTCAAATTCACAATCTTTTCTATCCTATTCAATGTCCTTTTTCTCTAGAGCCCTGATTGTTTATTGTTTATTTGTTTATTTTTTTTGAGACAGAGTCTCACTCTGTCACTCAAGCTGGAATGCACTGGCATGATCTCGGCTTACTGCAACTTCTGCCTCCCAAGTTCAAGTGATTCTCAGACCTCAGCCTCCCAAGTAGCTGGGACTACAGGCATTCGCTACCACACCTGGCTAATTTTTGTACTTTTAGTAGAGACAGGGTTTTGTCATGTTGGACAGGCTGATCTTGAACTCCTGGCCTCAAGTGATCCACCCACCTCAGCCTCCCAAAGTGCTGGGATTACAGGCATGAGCTACCATGCCTAGCCTACAGCCCTGATTTTTAAACTGGAGTACAAGTATCACAGGGTCATACCTCAGTGTGGTAGGGATTATGGAAGCCAAAGAATGAATATAAAGTTTATTCCCAGAGTGTCAAATGTACATGACGGGAAGTACTATTTTTATAGTAACAGAGATAAAGCTGTAGATATATAGAGATACATTGATTTACATGAGGCTTAAAATAAACCATAAAAATTCCAGTAATGGGCTCCTTTAAACTTTATATACCCAGACTGTCAGGAGTTGCCTGTTCACTCTTCACTCCTGGTACAGAAATTTCTTGTGGAAAGATTTGAGAAGCACTGCAGAGGACTGTTGCATGTACTTTAAAATAAGCCTGTGTTTAATATTGAGCAATTAAGACATAAGCTAAATGTTAGGGGGTATGGTAGGTTAGTAAATATAAAGAGAAGATCAGATGCTTAAGATTCCTAGGTCTAATTCCTTGATCCACCTCTAGGACTGAAAGCATGTCACTTAACTTTATTAGGCTTCCAATACAAAATACTGAAAAAAGTAGAATCTGTACTTAAAAAAAAAAAAAAGAAACTCAAAGCTTCCAAGCTTAATTTACTGAAACGAAAGAAAAAATATGGAGTCAGAAATCAGAATGCGATTTCATCCCTATATAAATCAGGCCTAGCTAGTGATCCTTGCTAACACACTGAACATCATAAGGAGACCAATTACTAATAGCCTTTTACAGTTAAATACTCCTGTTTATATATATATATATATATATATATATATATATATTTATTTATTACTATTATTTTTTGAGACGGAGTCTCCCTCTGTTGCCCAGGCTGGAGTGCAGTGGCGTGATCTCTGCTCACTGCAAAGTTTGCCTCCCAGGTTCAAGCAATTCTCTACCTCAGCCTCCAGAGTAGCTGGGATTACAGGCACCTGCCACCACGCTCAGCTAATTTTTGTATTTTTAGTAGAGACAGGTTTCACCATGTTGGTCACGTTGGTCTTGAACACCTAACCTCGTGATCCACCCGCCTCGGTCTCCCAAAGTGCTGGGTTTATAGGTGTGAGCCACTGCGCCTGGCCTCCTGGTTTTATTAATGAAAATAAATGACAGAAGAAAAAATTAATTGGCAACTTAATGCAGGAAGATTTTAATTTTACTTACAGCACTATTAACCTTGGCAACCCACCAACTCAAGTATAATAAGAAAGCACTTCCCTCAATAATACAGATCTAAAACTACATGAATACAGAATATCATACAGAGAAGAGTAAAATCTCCTGAGAAGCACTTAGTCATCTGAATTTCCTCTGTAATTTTTTGAAAATCAGCATCATGCACTGTCAACTTACAGACCACTCAAGCTACCTCAGAAGCTTCTCAGCTACACATTTAAAAGAATATCCATTGTTTTTCTTTATCAACTTCCACACTGTCCTCTCCATTCTCTCCTCCAGCCTTTCCTATTGGGAGGAATCAACCATGAGAACTCCAGACACTTTCATTTTTCTTTTCTCATATGCTCTCTAAAAGCATCTGAAGAGTCCATTCAGAATTCCAAACCATATCAAGTTATTCTTAGCACTGCATCCTAGGGAAATACCTCAGGCAAAAACATATTTTGCTTTGGTTCTCTTTCATCAGAGACTTGACTCCTATTTTTCAGGAAGAAAAATAATGCAAAATTCAAAGTCTCTGATCTTCAACTGGGTTAAAGTCCTTCTTTCCTAAAGTCCTGTTCTTTCTTCTCACATTTATCTTCTTCCTTGTATTATAAATTACACGCATTTACATCTTATTTATTTATCTATTTATTTATTCATGGGAGGGGGGTCTCACTCTGTTGCCCCAGGCTGGAGTACAGTAGTGCAATCATAACTCAGAACTCCTGGGCTCAATCGATTCTCCTGCCTCTGCCTCCCAAGTAGCTGGGACTCCAGGCATGTGCCATCACACACAGCTCCATATTTACTAACAGTAAAGCATCTAGTGGGTACTCAACAAGTATTTGTTGAACAAGTTAGTTATTGGAGCAAATTAATTACGAAAAAAAATTCTAGGTAAGGAAAGAGAAAAATGAGTAAGGACTTAAAAATAATAAAAAACCATGGAGTAGGAAAATTTCTGATGCAGTATACGGTTTTTAAGGAATAAACAACCAACCAACCAACCAACTAACCTGATAACTAAGTCAATTTTTTTGTCTTTTTAAGATGGAGTCTTGCTCTGTAGCCAGGCTGGAGTGCAGTGGCACAATCTCAGCTCACGACAACCTCTGCCTCCCCGGTCTGAGTGATTCTCCTGCCTCAGCCTCCCAAGTAGCTGGGACTACAGGTATGCGCCAACACACCCAGCTAATTTTTTTTTGTATTTTTAGTAGAGACGGGGTTTCACCATGTTGGCCAGGAGGGCCAGTCTCTTGACTTTGTGATCTACCTGCCACAGCCTCCCAAAGTGCTAAGATTACAGCAGTGAGCCGCCAAGCCGATTTTAAGAATCAAAAGAATATCTATAAACCTTGGATCATAAGAAACTGGAAACATGAGCTAAAAAGTAACCTGGGTCAAATTTGTAGCTAAGTAAGGGCAAAGACCACAGTTAATCTGATCACAGATAGAACCAGAGTCATTAGTGTCTCATCATTCAATGCATTTGTCTTCTGAATTCAAAGATGCTGCTACCACCGTCTACACTAGCCCAACCCCTTCAGCTCTCCGGTAATGAGTGACTTACAACCAGGTCACCTGAGACTGCATTCAGTAAATGAGTATTTGTACTTCCTTGGCTTCATTAAGTTAATCAAATTTTAAGATATGAAAATATATTTCTAGATATGAGAATCTGTTGTTAATGTCATATAATCATTGAAAAAAACTTCACATGAGCCAGGGACTCTTTTTTTTTCTTCTGTCTGAGATGGGGTCGCACTCTGTCACCTAGGCTGGTGTACAGTGGTACAATCATAGCTTACTGCTGCCTCGAATTCCTGGATTCAAGTTACTCTCCTACCTCCGCCTCCCAAGTAGTTGGGACTACAGGTGTGTATCACTACGCCTGGCAAATTTTTAAATTTTTTGTAGAGACAGAATCTTGTCATATTTCCCAGACTGGTCTCGAGCTCCTGGGCTCAAGTGATCTTCCCACCTCAGCCTCCCAAAGTGCTGGGATTGCAAGCGTGAGCCACCTTGTCTAGCTGAGCCAGGGATTCACACTTTATTTTCTTCTGGTCCTAGTTTCCTCCAATTCCTAGTTCCACAAAAGCAACTTTAATGGATAGTACACAGCTCTTGGCTTAGGAAAAAATCAGCCTGAGTCTAATTCTCCCCAAATATCACAACGGGAATTAAGAGTGACCATATTACTCACAAATAAAGTAGGGCTAATCTTGACTCTCTAATCACATCTGCAAAGTGAATGCAACTGTACTGTGCTGTTATGTCAGTGGTGAACTGAAAATTTTGTTTACAAAAATCAAAGAGTTTGGGAGGGATACCAGTGTGCCTAATATTTTTTCCTCAAAAGACCATTTTTATCAGATAGCCTTTGAAAACTAAAAAAACTGTACCAGAGAACAGTTGTGAAAAAAAATAAAATTCTTTAGTTCTAATCCACTGAAAATGAAAATGAAAAACATCTATATAGATGAAAGGCAAAATAGATTATAATTACTGAAATTTATACATTTTAGAAAATAAACTGACTTTCTGTGATGGCAAAGTTGCTTTAATCAGAAATGTCTTTGAGGAGTTTCATATATATTCAAATAAAGAATAGTTTCATATTTTTTTCTTCCATTCACCTAATACACTTAGTTTCATATTTTTTTAAGAAATATGAGACATTGGAAGTATTAACTTTGTGACAGCTTACAAAATGAAATACAGGTACATTTGGACACATATGATAAACTTATAGAAGAATTTCCAGAACAGTATAAAGCAGGTATTGTCCTCACCTAACTCAGGCTCTGACCCTTGCACTGGGCCAATGTTCCTCTGTGTGGATGATGCCTTCCTCACATTCCTCCAGCTCTAACACCCCACATTGGGCCACCCTTAATCCCTTCTTTCTGCAGTAACTCCCTCACCCTGCCTAGGCTCCAACATCCAGCTCCAGGGTCCCTCCCCCATGTGGATACCCTCCTCACCCACTTGGGCTCCAAAATTCCACACTGGGGTTGGGTACAATGGCTCATGCCTGTAATCCCAGCACTTTGGGAGGCTGAGTGGGCAGATCACTTGAGGTTAGGGGTTCTAGATCAGCCTGGCCAACATGGTGAAATTCCATCTCTACTAAAAACACAAAAATTAGCTGAGTGTGGTGGCATACTCCTGTAATTCCATCTACTTGGGAGGCTGAGGTAAGAGAATTGCT
This sequence comes from Cebus imitator, assembly GCF_001604975.1. Taxonomy (NCBI): domain Eukaryota; kingdom Metazoa; phylum Chordata; class Mammalia; order Primates; family Cebidae; genus Cebus; species Cebus imitator. Next base: position 1,495,346 of record NW_016107455.1, read on the forward strand.
TGAACCCAGGAGGCAGAGGTTGCAGTGAGCCAAGATTGTACCATTGCACTCCAGCCTGGGCAATAGAGTGTGACTGTCTTGGAAAAAAAAAAAAAAAATTCACACTGGGCCTTGGTGCCCACCCACAGACATCGATTTTGTTTAATTCCATCTAATGGCTTTTATACTGAATTGTTACAAAAGAAACATGTTTTATTTTTTAGTGCTTAAATTACAAATACACATAAAAGACGACTGAGCTTCAGCTATGTGCAAGACACTGTTCTAGGTCTAGTGTAACTATATAACCCTCTAAGAGCTTCTTTTCTGACTGGGGAACTCACTCTAAACATTACTCATAATTTTCAGTCACAAGTGGTAAAAAAAAAAAATCTATCTGAACATGCCTTAAATAAAGAAAACTAGCATCTTACATAACAAAAGGACCACAGTTGGTTACTTTGGTGGCTGAACTTTATCAAACATGTAGCTTCCCTATCTTTGTGCTCTGCCATCCTGATTGTGTCAGCATTGCTCTCAGACTAATATGGCATCATGATGACTGCCACAGTCAAGGTTCATCACATACATCCCCAGTAGCCCCTGAGGAAAACAGCCCCTCCCTTGTGTCTTCTTAAGTACAAGGAAAATTGTCCCAGAAGTCTCCCAGGCTCCCAAGCTTCCCCCCTCATTTCACTGTCCTGAAGTGGATCACATGCTAATGCCTAAGCCAACCTCTGGCAAGGGGATGGCATCCTCTGACTGGCTGGGTCTAATCAGGATTCATGGGCTATGGCTGGGCCAGTTTCCCTTGAGGTGTTTGGCTACATGGAGGAAATGGATACCTACCTGAACAAAACTGAGTTTTTAGGAATGGCAAGAGAGAATGGATATAGGGTATTTAACCAGCTGTGTCTGCTATAGACAACTGTGCCTGTAGTGTAGTTGTACACTTTACAACTTTGAATTTTTTTTGCCTGCCCCATCAATTCCTCTTATTATCAGAAGATAAGTTATTATAAGATAATAACTTATTTTCTTGCAGGGAAGCATCCTTTCCTATTCTCCAGCAACTACTGAAGAAAAAGATATCTTTTCATTAGGGTGGTTTAGCTGTTTTAAAAAAGTGTGCAACTACAGTTATAGACGGCTTTTTCACTGCCTTAGAGGGAGGGCCTCCACAAGAATGAAACCAGCATAGAGAAAAGCAGAGGTATGTGGTGAAAAGAGATTACCTCGACGAAATAATTTGAGGTCCTGAATCCAATCATACCTTAAATTTGTCCCTTGTACTTCCCAGTTACATGAACCAACAAATCTTTTTTTTTTTTTTTTTTTTGAGACAGAGTCTTACTCTATCACCCAGGCTAGAGTGCAGTGGCACAATCTCGGCTCACTGCAAGCTCTGCCTCCTGGGTTCAAACAATTCTTCTGCCTCAGCCTCCCAGGTAGCTGGGATTACAGGCACCTACCACTGTGCCCGGCTAATTTTTGTATTTTTAGTAGAGACGGGGTTTCACCATCTTGGCCAGGGTGTTCTTGAACTTCTGACCTTGTGATCCACTCACCTCGGCCTCCCAAAGTGCTGGGATTACAGGCGTGAGCCACCGAGCCCGTCCAAACCAACAAATCTTTATTTTCCTACTGACAGTTTCTATTACTCTCAATCAAGAGTCCTGACAAATACATTATATGCCATATTTTCCTATGTGTACAATCAAAGAGAGGTAGGAGAGAAAGAAAAATGTTTATTTGCTTTTAGAGGCAGAAAAATTAAAGTACCCAAAGGTTAAATGACAGCTTAGTATGTTCTGCCCATGAGAATATGCTATGCTTCATGTAACCTGGAGAATCCACCACAAAGATTATAATAATTATATAAATATTTAGCGAAATATTCCCTAAAATTTCAGTAAAAAAGAAATTTAATACATTGCCTTTGAAGTCCAGGATTGCAGAAGTGGGAGAAAAGATGACATGTTTTATGTGGCATGAACAAATGACATTGCCCGTAATACTCTAACATGGCTCAAAGAGGATGTTCATGCTTACAGAGCTCACTGCTGTCTGTAGTAGATACTTACTTTGAAGACTAGAGGCACCTTCCTTGATGGTTATATGAGTAGGGCTGTTAATTTCGAGGCCTCAATACTGATACAACATGGCTGCAAATCAGGCTTATGTTCAATCTGTCCTCGAACCATTTCTCTATTTTCAGATAGCAAGGCCTGGTTGGGGGATGCCATCATTGTCCTGCCCACATAAGAGGAATTGTTATGGGCAAGGCTAGAGTGCTTACACAGTGTCTGAGTTTTAAACCCCTATCATTATAGACTTTGTCCTGCCACATGATATGAAACAAGGCAACTATAATTTGGTCAGAGGTCACAGCCCTAAAAGCAGGTTTAGTTCCTGTATGGTAAACCAGGAAACGCTGCTGTTTATCTCTAGCCTACTGCTTAATTCTAAACAAGAGTAACTACATATACTAAATAGTTTAATAACCTTATCCTATAGATATTAGTGTTTTTAGAAGTTATACTAAAATAATTTTTGACCTGAAATATTTAGAAAAATGGACACAGAAAAATGTATTCTATACATGTATCAGTCAGAAGGGCTGCAAAAACATACACCATCAAAATCTTAGTGACTTAAAACACAACAGTTTCTCATTTATGTTACATGTCCATCCTAGGTTGGTGGATATTCTATTACATGTTGTTCTCTCTTATCTGGACTGGTCACTGTGACAGGAAGAAGAATACAATGAATTATGCATCAGCTCTTAAGACTTAAAGGCTTCCACCTAGAAGTGCCAAAAACCACTTATATTTTGTTTGCCAAAACAGTCACATGACTGTGTCAATTCCCAAGGAAATATAATCCTAACAGTATGGAGAAGGAGAACCAAAAATATTGACAAACACAAATGACAACTACAATCATAGATAAGCATATTGTATTATACAAGATGCTTTCAGTTGCAAGCAATCTGACTCAAGAGAAACAAAAACTGTAGTAGTTCATTTAACTGGTAAATTCAACAATGATTCAGAAATGCAGTGATGTTATCAGGTCTTTATTTTCCATTCTTTGACTTTGCTTTCTTCTTATTCTTAGGCAGACTATGTGTGATGGTAAGATGACCACCTACTACACCAAGCATATATCATCCTTTTAATCAGAGCCCAGAAAAAAATAATCCTTTTTAACTCCAGAGAGACTTATATCCATCTCTCAAAATGACAGTGATTGATTGGCCCTGCTTGGGTCATGTGCCACCATAATATCCAGAGAAGAGGAGTGCTTTGATTGACCAGTCTGACATGAGTCTTATCGACATATGATCATCCAGTGGCAGAAAAGCAAGGCCAAGTGATTCTCAGCCCTACCAGAATCAGATGGAGTAAAGTAGACTATTCCCAAAAGGAGAAGATGAAGACCATACCAAAAGGTAGCAGCTATCTACCCAGAAAGCTTGACTTTTTCATTTCCTTCATCATTCCCCTTAACTCTGATAACAAGTGTGAGACTAAATTCTGTAAATATAAACCCATGTAGTCTTGGTATCATACTATAAATTGTTGCTGATATTAAGCTAGATCAACTGTAAAAACACATAGTAGGGAACACATATGGGTAAATGGTGGGACAAAATTTCTTTAACTTATTTTGCATAAGGCACTTCTGAGTATAAATCCAAGCAAGTTTCAAGGAAATTCCCTCTTGCAGAATGAATGCTAACAAACTATTCTTGAGATGCTTATATAAATGATAAAATGACAACATGATTACCAGGCTTCTTACAAGTAAGAGGCTCAAAGAAGATAAATGACTTCCCAAAGTCACAGACAGCATGTAGTAGTGCTAGGATTTAAATCTCGGTTTGATTCTTTCCTTGGCAGAGGCAGAGGGTGAAATGGTAACAGGAATCAGATTATTAACATCATTAAGGACAGCAATTTTTGTTTTTGAATCTCAGGCAATTAGAACAGTGTTTGGAACATACTAAGTTAGTGATAAAAAAAGCCCAAGACCAAACTCCCCAGGACTCCTACAGAAAGATGGCATGCTTTAACCCCTTTTCCTAGTTCCACAAAAATAGATCAAAAGCAGAAATGTATGTTTTAGAGAACAGGCTAAAGACAAAAGTCAGGCAGTGAGATTCCCTGGAAGCAAGTGATTTGGCAAACTTTAAAGCAGAAGAGAAAACACATTTTCTCGGTACTAATTCCTTAGAATAAAATCAGAAGATATTCGTTTCCAGGCCTAGAATTACATCTTGCTGAATGAAATAAATCAATGGTATTTAAATCTTTTGTGAAGCTAGAACAATCTACTTTGGTAAAGCAGTTTTTGGGAAGACATTTCAAATACTGTCAACAATTAACCTTGATCAACCTGAAGCTTTGCTCAGCAGTATAATTACAGACGTTACCTCGTATTGTGGGAAACAAAGAGACACAGACGTTTCCAAGCAACTAACTACATTCTGTCATTTCCTGCAAGTGACACAGCCCTCTCATTGGTGTTTGTGAAAAGCCAGCTTCAAAGCAAAACCCCAGTGGAGTTAAAGTAAGCAGCCCTTCTGCTTCCGTTTCCATCTCCAAATGACATTTGTATAATTAAAATATATACACGTTTCTCTACCATTTGAGACTAGAGTCCTAAAGTCCATTAGTGGAGGCTAGACATGTCCACATGTAACCTACAAATGGAGTGCTACTCTATGAGCCACAAAGAGTGGATGGATCTCAGACAGGCATATGAACCCTTCATGAGATTGTTATATTGTAACAGTGGCTGTTTATTAAAGGCTAACCATGTGCCAGGCTTTAGTCCAAGTACTTTGCAACCATTATCTCATTTAATCTTCACAATAATCCTCCAAGGTAGGTATACCATTTATCATTTCCACTCCTTGGATGAAGAAATTAAGACAGAAGAAAAGTAACTTAACCAGGGTTGTATACATTCTTTACCACCACACCATAACACCATGCTGACATTCTGTCAACTTCCCTTTTATTAAGGGCTCCATTCCCTGACAAGTGAGTTAACTAAACCAAATCACAGGGATATGAAGCCCCAACTATCTATGGCGCGCGCGCGTGTGTGTGTGTGTGTGTGTGTGTGTGTGTGTACATATATGGGGGTGAGGGGAGAGAGGGAAGAGGGCAGCCTGGTTACTTCCTTCACTTCTGTATTCAGACTTCCTTCCCTGACCTTTATGTCTTAAGGGTGTGACTTTAGCTTCCATTTCTTGTATATATGTTACCTATCATTCACTTATTCTTCTTTTAACTAGTATGTACAGAGTACCTCCTATGTGCTAGACATTTCACAGATTGCTGGGGAAACAGTTGTGCTCATATAGAAGCCCACTCTGCATAGCAAAGCCAGGCAAATATTTTAAAAATCTCAACCTGAGCCAGGCGTGGAGGCTCACGCCTGTAATCCCAGCACTTTGGGAGGCCAAGGCAGGTGGATCACTTGAGGTCAGGAGTTTGAAACCAGCCTGTCCAACATGGCAAAATCCTGTCTCTACTAAAAATACAAAATTAGCTGGGCATGGTGGTGCATACCTGTAATCCCAGCTACTCGGGAGGCTGAGGCAGGAGAATCGCTTGAACCTGGGAGACGGAGGTTGTAGTGAGCCGAGATTGTGCCACTGCACTCCAGCCTGGGCAACAAGAGCAAAACAAAAACAAACAAACAAACACTCAATCTGGTCACTCCCCAGCTTAAAACTCTTCAGTGGCTTTTTGTTGTCTAAGGAATAAAGAACAAGATTTTTTATTTCATTTATAAGGCTGCAGCATCTGGCCTTTTGCTGACTTTATCAGCACCAGCTTGAGTTATTTTCTCCCTTATTTTCTTTGTTCCAGCCTTACTGACCTTCTTTCAGTTCCTTGAATGTGCCAGTTTCCTGATCTGTAAGTTTTTTCTTTGGGTCTTCCCCACTCAACTTTTCCCTGGTTGACTTCAAATCATCATTAGAGTACAACTCAAAACACCAGTTCCCCAAGGGAGCAACCTTTACATCCCTTTTTTCCCCAAGGTAAGTTAGGTCCCTGAGTACTATATTCTCATAGTATGGTATACTTTCTGATTTGCAGAATTTATCATAATTTAAAATTTCACTGCATAATTAGCTGTTTAATGCCACCTTTCTCCACTAGAGGGTAAGTTTCAAAGGGAAGAATCCCGTTTATGGTTTATCACATGCACCACTATATCCCCAGCAACCAGTGCAGTGTCTAGCACATAGGAAGTATTCCGCACGTATTTGTTAAAAGAATAAATGAGTGAAAGGTAATCATATACATAAGAAATGGAGGCTAAGGTCATGCCTAAGACATAGGGGTCAGGCAAGGAAGTGAAAATACAGCCAGTGAAGGAAGTGCCCAGGCCAGTTCTGCTCTCCTTTTGCTATTATGCCTGGTATAGCTGCTCTAGTCTGAGCCAGTTTAATTAGTTCAAGATAGAGATGTAGAACCAGACTAGTGGAAACCACAAATGGGGAAGGAAATCAAGCATTAGTGCTTTAATGCATGACAATCAGAGATGGAGGCTGATCATAAGTCCTGGGTATAACTTTTCATGGTAGAATTTAAATTATTACTACACAGCAACATTATATTTGGTTAATGTACCAGATTTTAATTGATATTTACTTGTTATATGGAGCTCAAACAGGACGAGCCATAAATTCTGGGTGCCAAAATTGTTTGATATAGTCGTGGTTGCTTTGCAGCTCGCTTTTTTTTTTTTTTTTTTTTTTTTTTTTTTTTTTTTTGAGATGGAGTTTCGCTCTTCTTGCCCAGGCTGGAGTTGCAGCTCACCTTTAAGGCATCTAGCAGACCCAGGTGAGGGTCTGCTAATCAGTTCCTAGGCTCTTCACAGTAGCCTGCAGAGATCCAAACTTAAATAGAGGGGGAAAAGGTAAAAGGATGTGTGTGATAAAAACCTCTTTCTCTCCTGTATTAACTTAGGGCAAATACAATATTTCCTATATTTTCATCTTTAAGATTACAAATAAAAGACTCTAGATGTAAGACTCCAAAAAATCCCGGTTTACTTTTTTTTTCTTTTTTTTTTTTTTGAGAAGAATCTTACTCTGCCACCCAGGCTGGAGTGCAATGGCATGGTTTCGGTTCACAGCAACCTCTGCCTCCTGGGTTCAAGTGATTCTCCAGCCTCAGCCTCCCAAGTAGCTGGGATTACAGGTGTTTGCTACCACGCTCAGCTAATTTTTGTATTTTTAGTAGAGACACGGTTTCACTATGTTAGCCAGGCTGGTGTCAAACTCCTGACCTCAGGTGATTCCACCCAACTTAGCCTCCCAAAGTGCTGGGATTATAGGCGTGAGCCACTGTGCCCAGCGGTTTACTTTAAGTCTAAAGTGAATTTAAAAAATGTTCACTATAAGATACCACTAAGACAACTTTGATACTTCCTGGCACCTCACCACCCGAATGCAACTGTTTATACTTTTTCTAAGACGGAGTCTTGCTCTTGTTGCCCAGGCTGGAGTGTAATGGCAAGATTTCGGCTCACTGCAACCTCTGCCTCCTGGGTTCAAGTGATTTTCCGGCCTCAGCCTCCTGAGTAGTTGGGATTACAGGCACCTGCCACCATGCCCAGCTAACGTTTTTTTTGTTGTTGTTTGTTTGGGTTTTTTTTGTATTTTTTGTAGAGGGAGGGGTTTTACCATATTGGCTATGCTAATCTTGAACTCCTGACCTCAGGTGATCCACCTGCCTTGGCCTCTCAAAGTGCTGGGATTATAGGCGTGAGAGCCACCGTGCCCAGCCACAACTGTTTATACTTAAGATCTCTTTTGTGTGTTTTCATTCTTCTTTTATTATTTATTTATTTATAAATAGTTTTTTGTAGTTGTATCAGAGCATATATGTAAATTTTGTTCATTTTTCAAATTTGGCAAGGAATATTCTCTTCTTGTCCCACAAATGCACCTATTATACACATTTTCTCTATTACTGCACTTACCACACTGTATTTCAGTCATCTTACTTATTAATCTGTCTTTCTAGGCTTTGGGCATTTGAGGATAAGAGCTATCTTTTTTTTTGTTTTTGAGATGGGGGTCTTGCTCTATTGCCCAGGTGAGAGTACAGTGGTGCTATCACAGCTCATTGCAGTCTCGAATTCCTGGGGTCAAGGGATCCTCCCACCTCAGCCTCCTGAGTAGCTGGAATCACCATACTCAGCTAATTTTTTAAATATTTGGTAAAGATAGAGTCTGCCTATGCTGCTCAGGCTGGTCTTGAAGTTCTGTGCCCAAGTGATCCTCCTGCCTTGGCCTCCCAAAGTGCTGGGATTACAGGAGTGAGCCTGGCCCTCTTTTTGTTTTAAAGTAATAGTTGAATAAATGAATGATGGCTATAAAATTTTGTTCTACCCATTTGTTTCAAGAAAATTTTAAATTTCTTTCTTAACTGCTTCATTGACCCACTGGTCATTCAGGAGTATACTGTTTAATTTTCATGTGTTTGTATAGTTTCCACAGTTCCTCTGGTTATTGATTTCTAGTTTTATTCCATTATGATTAGAGAAAATAATTGATTTCAATTTTTTTTTCTAGTTTTTTTGAGACAGTCTCACCCTGTCTCCCAGCCTGGAATGCAGCAGTGTGATCTCAGCTCACTGCAACTTCCACCTCCCAGGTTCAACCTATTCTTGTGCCTCAGTCTCCTGAGCAGCTAGGATCACAGGTGTGCACCACCATACCCAGCTAATTTTTGTGTTTTTAGTAGAGACAGAGTTTCACCATGTTGGCCAGGCTGGTACTGAACTCCTGGCATCAAGTAATCTGCCTGCCTTGGCCTCTCAAAGTGCTGGGATTACAGTGTGAGCCACAGTGCCCAATTTTTTAAAAATTGTGTTGTTAAGACTTGTTTTGTGGTCTGTTCTTGAGAATGATCCGTGTGCTGAGAAAAATGTGTATTCTGCAGCCACTGAATGAAATGTTCTGTAAAGATCTATTAGTTCCATTTGGTCTATAGTGCAGATTAGGTCTGTTGTTTCTTTGATTTTCTGTCTAGATGATCTTTCCAATATTGAAAGTGGAGTGCTGAAGTCTCTATTATTGTATTGGGATTTATCTCTCTTTTTTGCTCTAATATTTGCTTTATATATCTCAGTGCTCCAACACTGGGTGCATATATATTTACAATTGTTACATCCTCTTGCTGAATTAATCCCTTTATCATTATATAATGATCTTCTTTGTCTCTCTTTATAGTTTTTGTCTTGAAATCTATTTTATCTGATGTAAGTATAGCTACTCTTGCTCTTTTACGGTTTCCATTGGGATGGAATATCTTTTTCCATCCCTTTATCTATAGTCTATGTGTGTCTTTTTAGGTGAAGTGTGTTTCTTATAGGCAACAGATCATTAGATCTTGTTTTTTTCTCCATTCAGTTACTCTATGTCTTTTGATTGCAGAGTTTAGTCCATTTACATTCAATGTTACTATTGATAAGTAAGGACTTACTCTTGTCATTTTGTTATTTGTTTTCTGGTTGTTTTCTGGTCCCTCCCTCCTCCTTTCCTTCCTTCCTCCCTTTCTCTCTCCCTCCCTTCCTTCCCTCCCTTTTTTGAAAGTAATTTTCTCTGATGTTATGTTTTAATGTCTTGCTTTATGTTTTTTGTGTATCTATTGTAGGTTTTTTCACTTGAGGTTACCATGAAGGTTGCAAATAACATGTTGTACCCATTATTTTAAACTGATGACAAATTAACTCGATATAATATTTTGAAAATATCAGAAACATAATAGAAAAATATACAAAAGAAGTCAACTGACTTTCACAGAAGAAAAAGATATACAAATGTCTCCTCAGCATTTGAAAAAAATATTCAATAGCTTTCATATCTAATACAGTGTTTTTAGCTTTCAAACTGGCAAAGATAAAAATAAGTTTGATATCACATTGCATTGGAAGGTAACAAAGAAATGATGAATGCTTGAGGTGATGGAAACCCCATTTAGCCAGGTGTGATTATTACACACTGTATGCCATAATCAAAATATCTCATTTACTCCATAAATATATATACCTACTATGTACACGTAAATATTAAAAATTTACAAATATTATAGAACACATTATGTATTATAGAAAATAGCTCTCTGTCATATGTATTGAAAGTCTTTTCCCCAACCTGTGGTTTTGGAGTTTGTTTATAAGATCTTCTAATGTAGATTTTTTGACTTTAGGTACTTGAATTTAGCAACGCTTTCTTTTATTGTTTCTGGGTTTTGTGTCACAAAAAGATCTTCCCTACTCTAAGATTATAAAACAAATTCTCCTAAATGTTCTTCCTTGTGGTATCAAAATTTTTACATTTAATTCTTAGATCCATCTTTATTTTGTGATAGAGTGAAGTAGAGGGGCAACTTGATTTTTTCCATTTATTTATTCACTTAATATTAATTATACAATTTCTCATGGAACTATACAGTTTTAAGTAAGTTTTTCATTTGAATGACTTTATTATATTACCATAGTTTACTTAACCATATTCTCCTCTCATTACTAAACATATTCATTAAAATTTTAGTACATATGCTTTTTAAAAAATATAATTTCTGGCTGGGTGTGGTGGCTCATGCCTGTAATCCCAGCACTTTGGGAGGCTGAGGTGGGCGGATCATGAGGTCAAGAGATCGAGACCATCCTGGCCAACATGGTGAAACCCTGTCTCTACTAAAAAT
>NW_016107455.1:1507787-1513497 GCF_001604975.1 Cebus imitator
AAAAAAAAAAAAAATCAGACTTGAACTTCATCACTTAATAGATGTGTAATCCTAAGCAAATCCCTTAAATATATCACCATGTTACAGAGGCCCTTCTTGAGCATCCTTTATCTAAATGGCTATTTTGCCTTGTTATTCTTTATCATTGTGTTTCCACTTGAATTTTTCGTAACATTATCATATTCTGTAATTGAATATTTATGTTTTTTATTGTGTCTTCCCCAATGGACTGTAAATTCCATAAGGGCAGTTTGCTTTGTTCATGACTGGATACCCACTGCCTAGTTTAGTGCCCGCCACAGAGTAGACTTAAATAATTGTGGAATAAATAAACTCAATTTTCTCAAAACTCAGAAAACAAGAATATGGGATAAATACTAACATCAGAAATGTAATGTGAGATAATGCACATACAAACATCTGTTTTTACTAACCAGGCGCATAGTAGTGTTCAGGAAATGTTAGCTATCTTTTCAGTTATATGTAATTTTAACAGCAAGTCATGGCCTTTATAACTCTACTTTTCTAATTATTAAATTAGAGGAAAAATTACTACCTCTTCCCTACTGCCAAAGCATACTGTGAGATTACAGAAAATATACAAAAGGCATTAGAAGTGACTCAGCAGACAGATTAAGAATTTGTTAAATTTACAACTCTCATGACATTTTTCTTAATTGGGGTCATCCACTGCTCTCTCCAAGGTTAACACTTCTTGCCTAATAGCTTTGAAATTACAGCTTTACCAGGACTTCACCTTCAGCACTAAGGAAACAGACATCTTAGGCTGGGTGCGGTGGCTCATGCCTGTAATCCCAGCACTTTGGGAGGCTGAGGCAGGTGGATCACCTGAGGTCGGGAGTTCAAGCCCAGCCTAGCCAACATAGTGAAACAAAGTCTGTACAAAACATAGCCTGGTGTGGTAGCATGCACCAGTAGTCTCAGCTACTCAGGAGGCTGAGACAGGAGAATCACTTGAATCTGGAAGGCGGAGGTTGCAGTGAGCTGAGATTGTGCCACTGTACTCCAGCCTGGGTGACACGACAGAGACTCCATCACCAAGAAAAAAGAAGAAAGAAAGAAAGAAAAGAAAGAAAAGAAAAGGAAAGAAAGAAAGAAAGAAAGGAAGAAAGAAAGAAAGAAAGAAAGAAAGAAAGAAAGAAAGAAAGAAAGAGAAAGAAAGAAAATAGCTAGCTAACTAGGGTTGAGAAAGATTATGCTTGAGTGTAATAGTGACAGCACTCTAGAAATTCATGGAAAGATGGAAAAAATTAATCTGGCTATAAAATACCTCAGTAATAAATCCAGTTTGCAGTGATAAATACCATCTTACTGATGGCAGCAGCAGGTCGTCCACTGTAGCTGCCAGCTGTAGTGGGGAGGCATGGGTGGTAGTAGTAGCAGGTGGTGGGATCCCTGTGGTCTGTGTCTCTGAGGCAGTCAACTGCACCACCCCCACCCTCACACAGCTGGGTAGGACACACTCTCCTGGCCCAGAGCCTCTGCCGTGGCCTCAATCGTGGTCCCTGCTACATCCCAGGAGCCTGTGAAAACCTAGCCAAAGGCACAGCCAGGACTTGGAGGGCTGGCCCCAGGAGCATCGGGTTTGTTTGTACAGGGGTTGACTGGGGGCCACTGTGCCACCTGCACCTTGTTCACTGCCACTGTGGGGAAAATGCAAAGAGGAGGCACAGCCAGGGCTGCATGCTCCACAGAGCTGGGGGGAGTTGGGGAATAACGGGAGCTCTGCTCCTTCCAAGTTGGCAGGGTGGGAGCGCCCCAGGCACAACTGCAGCTGCCCAAGTCATGACTGCGACCTGGGCACCTCTGTGCTCTTAGGAGCCTGGAGCAGGCAGGGGCCCTGCCCTCCCAGGCACAGCTGCAGCTGCCCAAGCCTCAGCTGCAGACCCACGCTTCTCTGTACTCTTGAGGGCCCAGGAAGGCCCCTCCTTCCCCGTAGGCTTAGAAGTGCCTGCTCCCACTGTCTGGCTTCTCCTGGCTGTTGGTGCCCACTCTGATCATGGAGCAAAGCCGAGGCTGAGCCTGGACACTGTCGCAACCCGGCCGGGTGTGTGCACACTCGAGGCAGCACTGACATGCCAGCCCCCTGCCAGTTTGACCCCCTCCAGACACTGGGTTTGGGCACTGACAAGCATGAGATGGAGGCTGAGGGGGCAGGCTGAGGGCAGCTTGGTGTTGGCCTATAGGCACCCCTTGGCATGAATAGCCTGGGCACCATGAATGGAAGCAGGAGGCAGGCAGGCTCCCAGGTGGACGAGGGTTAGCCCCTAGTGAAGTCCCACCTGCAAGCCAGGGAGGGCCTGCAACATGGGGGCCAGGCTGCTGGTCCTGCAGATTGCAGTGGGAATTTGTGGTGCTTTTTCTGGGCTGTCCATGGCCACCATGAACCAACTGGCATGCACTTCCTCCCCTCTAAGGCCCATGAAAAGCCCTGGATTCAGCCAGACCAGAAGAGAGAATGGGGATGGGATACCTGCCTGCAGAGAGGAGCTACCCTCTCTGCTGGAGCTGAGCACACATCGGGATGACTTGCCTCGCAGAGAGGGGCTACACTCTCTGCTGAAAGCTGAACAACACCCTGGCTATGGAGAGGAGCTACACACTGCAGGTCTTCTCTGAGTTGTTCTATCGCTCAGTAAAGCTTCTCTTCACCTTGTACACCCTCCACTTGTCTGCATACCTCATTCTTCCTGGGCACAGGACAAGAATTCGGGACCTGCCCAACAGTGGGGCCAAAAGAGGTGTAGCAAAAACAGGGCTGAAACACACCCCTTGCTCACCACATTGTGGGTGACAATAAGGAAAGAAGACAATAAGGAGAGAAGAGCTATGGCCCTTTGGGGAGCCCAGACCTAGGAGCTCAATGAGCCAGGGCTGTGACATCCTCTTTAGGGATCTGTGGTTCCTGGCATCTCCAAGCTTCCAAGTGCCATTGTGTTCCCTGGTGTCAGCTGTGGAAGCTGCTTATGGTATATCAGGTCTCCATTACCATGGCAACAGAGGCTAATGTCATACCAGGCCAAAAGATCAGACCCTGCCTGCCCCACTGCAGCCAGGGTGCCTGGCTGTTCACAGTGGCCAGACCCTATGCTCACTTACACACCTCTCACCACTCTGTGCCTGCGTCGCCCTTGGCAGGTGTGGGATCCAGGCCAGTAGCATGAGCCAGGTGTAGCCTGCCAGGCTGAATGGGTGGAACGCGCCCAGCAGGCCAGAGAAAAAAGTTGGCCAGCCACTGGCCACAGAGGTTTCTGGCTGGCAAAGCAACGCCCCAAGGATCCTATAACATTACCTCCTGAAACATGAAACTTGATTATTAAGCTAACTCTTCCTTCCCTGTACTTCTAATAACAGTGTATCTTTACAATATTCCAAATTCAGTCTTAACATGCCCCCAAATCTGTAATCTTGTAATTCTCCTTTAGAGAACTTCTGAGAATCATGATTTTCAACTCTGGCACACAATCCCCTGTGGATCTTTGTAAAGAATAAATATGTTAGGTCTCATTCAAGACCTACTGAACAAGAAATTTCCTAAAGTGAGACTTAAGTTTCTTTTCTTTTTTTTTTTTTTTGACATGGAGTTTCACTCTTGTTGCCCAGGCTGGAGTGCAATGGCACGATCTCGGCTCACAACCTCTGCCTCCTGGGTTCAAGCAATTTTCCTGCCTCAGCCTCCTGAGTAGCTGGGATTACAGGCATGTGCCACCATGCCCCGGGAATTTTGTATTTTTAGTAGAGACAGAGTTTCTCCATGTTGGTCAGGTTAGTCTCAAACTCCTGACCTCAGGTAATCCGCCTGCCTTGGCCTCTCAAAGTGCTAGGATTACAGGCGTGAACCACCACACCCAGCGAGACTTAAGTTTCTATATTTTTTAAACAAACTTTACAGATTATTCTTGTATAAAACTAGAGCTGAGGATCACTACTGCATTTGCCCCTGACATCCTAGCACCAGAATAACAACATTACACTCAAGGGCAAAAGCAATCCAGCAATAAGTTAAAGAGCTCAGGCAGGGAGTGTCAGGCAGAGTTAGCTGTTACTACCTAGATGGTCACATACCTTAGGCATGCTTGGTTCCTCACCTTTAAACGGGGACTACTAAAAGTATTTGCCTCAAAGACTTGGATTCAACATTAAACTGTATAAAAAGCATTTAGCACAATGGCTGTCGCATGGTAAGTACTCATAGCAAAGGATTTCCCCTCACCCCAACTTTTCCAAAGGGTAAATTTTTCCCAAGCTATAATCT
The DNA here is from genome assembly GCF_001604975.1 of Cebus imitator. Lineage (NCBI taxonomy): Eukaryota > Metazoa > Chordata > Mammalia > Primates > Cebidae > Cebus > Cebus imitator. The sequence goes on from NW_016107455.1 coordinate 1,512,064, forward strand.
TAAAAATCTGAGAAAAGATAAAACTCCTCCTGTTTTCCTTGCTCTCCCAAACCAAAATAAGAGGAAAATATACATGAGCAGGACCTGCCTCAGATTATGGAAGCAAGATAACTCAACTAGAGCTTTTATTTGGTTAATTTTGCAAATCTGGCCAAGGCTCCTTGTTTCTGCCTACAAATTGTTTCACTGCCACATTCTGCGTTCTTTGAAACATGCCAGATGTTTCAAAAATATGACTGGTGAAAAGAGGGATCAGAAGCCAGACCAATACAAATCCAGCACAGGAGAGCATACGTGCCTGAAGTATCATTTTTAGATTCCTTTAGCCAAGGCATCAACTATGTGCAATTTACAAATTAAATCACTGTACAAAGAAAGAGCTATTGATAATATAAAGATGTGTAAGAGAATATTTCTGGTCTTTCAGTAGCCATTTCATGTATTTAAACAGTATGTTTTAGAAGTTGTCACAAGTTGGCCAACCCACAAGCCCAATTAGGGATGGTGAAGAAAATGAAAGATGATCAGGATGCCCACTTTTTCTTTCTCTTTTTCTTCAGAGCTGAAGTATGAACTTCATTATGTCTGTAGACAACAGTGGCACTGCCTTGACTCTGTTGAAGAGCTGGTGACATGAGGGAATCCTGCATCTGCCCTGCTCTCTACTTGGCACAGATAATATGCCAGGCCCTGTAAGCACTTTACATAAGTTATCTCATTTAATTTTAACAACTCCATGGGACAGGTACTATTATTATTCCCATTTTATAGATACGGGAAATGAGGCTTAGAGTGAAGACACACAGTCACTAAGTGGTGAAGCTGGGTTCCAACTCAGGCTGTCTGAACCTTGAACTTGAGCTCTTTAATACATGATGCAGAGCCCTCTGTCTGATTCTGAAAGTCAGAGAGAGCCCGCTAAAGAGCATAGCCTGATGTCCCCATAAAAATCACATGGTCAAGAAGTCAGGAGAGTGGTTATTCCTGGTGGATGATGGCTGGGAGGGTGAGTAGTGACTGAAAGGAACAAGAGGGGCATTGGTAAAAGAGGGAAATAGTATTGGGGAGTGGTAATATTCCATTTCCTGATCTAGGTCCAGGTTACATACTTCTTGATTGATCTGTGTTTGTGAAAGCATCAGTTTGTGAAAATTCATTGTTATATATGAAAGCACAAGATAAGGACACTTTTCCATATGTATATTTTAGTTCAGTAAAAGTATAATGTGCAAAGTGTAAAGTGATCTTTAATTATTTTTTCTTTACTCTAGCTGCCTAGCAATGTTGACACAGGAAAAATAAGTCTTTATACTCTTTATACCTTATGGAAAAGGTATGGAAAACTTTACCCTTCATTGACTTAAGTTGATAGTAGATATGGATTATCTCATTTCAGTATCTTGGTTTTCTTTTTTTTTTTTTTTTTTTTTTTCT
>NW_016107455.1:1513535-1526445 GCF_001604975.1 Cebus imitator
GTTTAGTTTCAGAAGTCTCCAGTACCTAATCATGTAGTCCTCGATAATCTTGCTTTTCTTTTAACAGAAGTCTAGCTAAGGAATTTCACTGAATAGAAAGAATAAAAGTTAACTGTGTTAATTGATTAACCTGAGTAATCAAATGCATACAGCCAACTCTTAAAATTCTAGTCAACCTCACATTTCATCCTGCTGCTCAAGGAACAGATGTTACAATGTTACAAATGGTGCAGATTAGACTTCTAATTTATAGGTGCAAAAATTAGCATAGCTAGAGTTAAACCCATGTTCTTTTTCTGTTTTTTCTTTTTTCTTGAGACAGGGTCTCATTCTGTCACCCAGGCTGAAGGGCAGCAGCACAATCCTGGCTCACTACAGCCTCAACCTTCCAGAGTCAAGTGATCCTCCCATTTCAGCCTCCCAAGTAACTGGGACTACAGGAGTGCACCACCTCTTTTGGCTGTTTCTTTTGTAGATTTGCTTTGTTGCCCAGGCTGGTCTTGAACTCTTGAGCTTAAGTGATCCTCCTGCCTCAGCCTCCCAAAGTCCTGGGATCACAGGTGTGCACCACTTGCCCAACCCAAACCAGCGTTCTTAAGCCTTGATTCACATTAGAATAATCCTGGAAGCATTTTTAAAATGCTAATACCTGGGCCCCACTCACAGAGATCTTGATTTAACTGGATGGGCGTGAGACCCTGTTATTAATTTAAAAGATCATCAGGGCCAGGCACGGTGGCTCACTCCTGTAATCCCAGCACTTTGGGAGGCTGAGGCAGGTGGATCACCTGAGGTCAGGAGTTCAAGACCAGTCTGGCCAACACAGCGAAACCCTGTCTCTACTAAAAACACAACAGTTTGCCGGGTGTCACAGCAGCACCTGTAATCCCTGCTACTTGGGAGGCTGAGGCAGGAAAATCGCTTGAACCTAGAAGGCAGAAGTTGCAGTGAGCCGAGATCACACCACTGCACTCTAGTCTGGGTGACAGAGTGAGACTCAGTCTTGAAAAAAATATCAGGTGATTCTAACGGGTAGCCACAATGAGAATCACTGAGTTAAATAAGGCTAATTTCAAAAATAGCCTTTGTGCCCAAGATTACTGCAAATTTCATTTCTCCTCAAATGTCACTCAAGAGTATAAGATTTTTAAAAGAAAAGAAAATTATTTCTCATAATAATTATTCTTAGATAAAATTATTGAGCTATGCTTTCTTACATCTTATTCTGGAATAACGTAAGTTTAACATCACATTCTTATTAGTGTAAATTTGCATCAGACCCCTCCCAAAGTAAAAAACAGGAATATTGTTCATGGTAAAACTACGTTTTGCCACTAGCAACACTTTTTTCTGTCTTTTCTGACCATGACCCCTAACAAACAATCTCTCTACTCTATAGCAGAGGTGATGCAGAAACAATTCAAGTAATCCTGAACTCCTGTGGGGCTACTGTTTGCTACTAGCCAACTGGCCATTTGAAACTCCTAACAAAACTCATCTTCTTAGCACCAAATTTCCCTTTTTATCCCCTTTTTTTCTATTTGTGTATGTTGATTCTGAAAGGTGTTCTGCAAATGAGTCTGAAAAAGGAAATAGAAAATGCATATGGTACAGACAGCAGAAGAGGGTAAATACAAATTGTCAGGAATGACAGGACGTGCTTACTGTAGGCCTAGACATCATCCCTACCTTCCAGCTAAACAGTTAGCTGTTCTATCTGGATGTTCATCCACTACTACCTTGTTTTTGCTTATAATCTGTAGACATTTACAAAAGTAAATTTAATTACTATAGTAGGCTGGGCACAGTGGCTCACACGTGTAATTCCAGTACTTTGGGGAGGCTGAGGTGGAAGGATCATTTGAGGTCAGGAGTTCGAGACCAGTCTGTCCAACATGATGAAACCCTGCCTCCACTAAAAAAATTATCCAGGAGTGGTGGCGCAAGCCTGTAGTCCCAGCTACCTGAGCAACAGGCACGAGAATCACTTGAACCCAGGAGGCAGAGGTTGCAGTGAACTGAGATCATGCCACTACACTCCAGCCTGGGCAACAGAGGGAGACTCAGTCTCAAAAACCCACCCCTCAACAAAAAAAACTACTATAGCAGTTTCCCCCTCCTAAGAGTAGTTTTCCTTTCTGAGCTAGCAAATCATCCATTGTTTTGATCATTCCAATACGCTATATTCCAAGACTTAAAACATACAAAAACAGGATATTTCATAGGAATTCTGAGGATTAAAGTCCTTTCTATCTTCAATCTGTAAGGACTGGCTACTATACATAAGGCCTTGAATTAGGGTTTAGCCTAATGTTGAAAACTTTTAAAAATTCTTAAATCCTTCATCTTGAACTTACTATTAGTCAGGCTAAATCTTCCATCTCTTTCAAACCATTTTTCCACTCCCAAAATGACTCCATGTTAAAAATCTCATAGAAACTAATATCAACAAGGGTATTATATTCTGAGACACTGTCCGTCCCTAGAAGAGAATACAAATATATAGTCTAAAAATGTAAAAATATTCTAAACCAAATAATTCCTACATTTTACATTTTCCTTTCTTTTAATCTGCCTTTTCCACATGTGATTCTAGGTAGTGGCTTTTTCTTTTATTTCTTTATCTCTTCCTTTCACTGGGCTATTCAAACATAAGAATGCAGAGGGTAATACTATATCCTTCAAGGATATAATAAACCAAGCATAGAAATGAAACAGACCATAACAATAGTATGACTATATATGACCTTCTGCCTGTTTGATTGGGTAGGGATTGGGGTGAGAAGACCAGGGAAACAACATAAATAAGTTTTATTTTAAGAAATAAACTAATATAACAAATATTTTCCTGACCATCAGGCTGGGGAAGAAATAGCCCTCCAATGGTAAATTAATCCGGTTGTTCCTAGGTGAACACTCATAAGCACAATAATTGGAATACCAGCTCATCCAGAGCTTCTTCCTCCTTTTAGATAGGATACAGGTGGGTACAGAGGAGGGAAATGAAGAGAAGCCTTAGGAGTCTCAGTGGCTGTTGCAGTCACTAGCAACCCAACTGATCTAGTCACCTACATTCCTTCTTACCTTGAAGCCAAGGTGAAACTCCTGCAGCTAAAGCTAGTAACTTCTTTCTCTGTGAATTCTTCCAGTCACACTGTCACTGTTCTCTGGGGGCAGACAGATCCTTTCCCTAATATGGAGACCTCTAAGAAACCTATGCACAGCAGAGGGGGCAAGTAGCTGCTTCTGTCTGTTATCTAGTTTCCTGGAGACTGAGGGGGATCAGAAAAGGGACAGGGGCCTCTCTAAACTCCTGTCTTCCCTTCCAGGAAAGCCCCAAGAGATCGAAGGCAGCCAGCCCTCCAGCCAAATTGGCCTCCAGTCAAATTTGTTTCCACTTATCCAGATTTCTTCTCTTCTTCCCATTTACTGCATGTCATGATTTTCTCCTCTCCCTTTCAGGGCTTTCCACGAAGAGCCATAAAACTAATTTGTGAAGTGTAGATTACCCTTTCTCTAAGGGCCCCCACTCCCCTGGGCCCAGTGATTTGCACATATGAGTCAATCAATACTTGGTGAATTAATGAATTATGCATAAGCAAATGAATGAATACAACTAACCAAGTTCATACTTCTGTTATCCCAAAATTGAAGAGAAAGTTCGTCAATGATTGAATTTATCTTCTACTCTTCTTCTTTACATCAGTATTTTTACTTCAAATAGTTATCAAGATCCCATACCACTTCCTTTACAGAAAATTAAGTAATGGAGATTTCAATCATTTCACTCTGCAAACAAATTTCTCCCACCACATCCCCAATGTTAAGCCTTCAGATTAGGATGAAGCTCTTCAATTCCATTTGACATGAGGGTGGGAGCAGGAAAGTGAGAAAAGGGTGGAAAAAAGTATGGGAGATACTCCCTGAACAAGCAAAACAGGAGGAGGATCCAATACCTTTAAAAAGTCAGCCAAGTATAAGAAATAACTCTTGCCTCTTGAGGAAAAGGTAGTAACAAACCTGATTTAAGTGAATGAAAGGCTTGGCAATAAAATAAAGCAACCCAGAGCCATCTGTAGATACATATACCCAACTAATTGTTTCCTTCTTTTTTTGGAGACAGAGTCTGGATCTGTTGCCCAGGTTGGAGTGAAGTGGCATGAACATGGCTCACTGTAGCCTCAAGATATCCTCTCAACTCAGTCTCCCAAGTAGCTAGGACTACAAGTGTAGGCCACCATGCCAGGCCAATTTTTAAATTTTTTGTAGAGACAGGGTCTTGCTATATTTCCCAGTCTGCTCTTGAACTTCTGGGCTCAAGTGGTCTTTTTGCCTTGGTCTCCCAAAGTGTTGGGATCACAGCCATGAGCCATCATGCCTGGCCCCAACTAACTGTTTTAAGGGAGAAAAATCATTAAAACTAAAGTTACCCTTTCCCCACGTGTCCAACTTCATGAAAATATTATTCATGTAGATGCCTATGCACTAGTCTCTTTGAGACAAAATCAGCCAAAACAACATGCCAGTATATAAGTCCAGAGGACTGCACTGCTGACTGAATAATTTTTTTTTTTTGAGACAGAGTCTCGCTCTGTTGCCCAGGCTGGAGTGCAGCAGTGTGATCTTGGCTCACTGTAACCACTGCAAGCTCCACCTCCTGGGTTCAAGTGATTCTCCTGCCTCAGCCTCCCAAGTAGCTGGGACTACAGGCCTGCACCACCACGCCTGGCTAACTTTTGTATTTTTAGTAGAGACAGGGCTTCACCATGTTGTGCAGGCTTTCTCAAACTCCTGAACTCAAGTGATCTGCACACCTTGGCCTCCCAAAGAGCTGGGATTATAGGCATGAGCCACCGTGCCCGGCCTGAACAAAACAAATCTTATAGGATCCCATATAATGAGACTGGTACATATTCCATCAATGATGCTACCCACTGGTGATGAGCTCATGATGGCTAACAGCTGAGATCTGACGTCAGCATTGCTCCTGCTTATCACACAACACTGAGCAAAGATATAACCTTTTCACCCTCCATTTGTCATGTGCAAAATACTGATAATGAGTGTTCACACAGATTCATCAGTTAACGCTTGCAAACACTAGGGAAATAAGCACCACTCCAGCTCTTAATGAATTACAATAACTTAATTCATGCTATTCCAGATTCATCAACACTGAATGAAGTGCAGTTGGGTAAATAAATAGGTGAATGAGGTCCTGAAATGGTAACTGCATTCACTGTGACATGAAGATGAAGAAGCCAGCCTAAGCGCAGGTAGTACTATGGTGACGTACTTGAGAGACATATCTTAGTTTGAGAGAGAGTTTCTGTTAGTGAAATTTCAACATTATATATTGAGTACTACTATAAGCAGTAAATATCCTGATACAGACAGAATTCAGTTTTTATGGATAAGGTTTGTAGAACCTAGTTTTAGTCACAGCTACCTGTTGGAAGAGATCAAGTCAAGTAAAATTATAGAAAACAATCAAATCTGTAAAAAAAAATACAGTTTTGAAATGTGTTATAATTTAGTTTCTATAAGCTATACTTTTAAAATTTGTGAAGTAGGATTCATTCTACAGGAAGACACAGAAAAAAATGTCCAAATGTAAACAGGTTTGCTCTGTTTCTAAACTTCAGTTTGATACAAGGCCATTTTGAACCTCCCATAAAATAGGGGGAGGAAAATTCCAAGAGCAGCCCAGTCTCCTATGGCTATAACAGTCCAAAAATATGTTTGAATAAAGTCTTTCCTCACAGTCCCATACCTAACCTGCATAAGCTTCACAGTAAAGGGCAGCACACCTTAAAAAAAAATCAGGCTGTCACCAAGTCTTCAATTTAGAGCCAGTGAGAAGCAAATAGATAAAAATGTCAGGCTTCTGGGCTGAAAGGAGAACCAGAGGGCAGAGACCAGGGCCTCTCACAAAGAGCTGGTCCCGCCCTTTCCGCCATCTTTCCGTGCCGCCACAATGGTGCGCATGAACGTCCTGGCTGATGCTCTCAAGAGCATCAACAATGCCGAAAAGAGAGGCAAACGCCAGGTGCTTATTAGGCTGTGCTCCAAAGTCATCGTCCGGTTTCTCACTGTGAAGCATGGTTACATTGGCGAATTTGAAATCATTGATGACCACAGAGCTGGGAAAATTGTTGTGCACCTCACAGGCAGGCTAAACAGGTGTGGTGTGATCAGCCCCAGATTTGTTGTGTAACTCAAAGATCTAGAAAAATGGCAGAATAATCTGCTTCCGTCCCGCCAGTTTGGTTTCATTGTATTGACAACCTCAGCTGGCATCATGGACCATGAAGAAGCAAGACGAAAACACACAGGAGGGAAAATCCTGGGATTCTTTTTCTAGGGATGTAATACATATATTTACAAATAAAATGCCTCATGGAAAAAAAAAAAAGAGCTGGTCCCCTCTATTTCTAATATTCACTAATATAACTGGGACTGTATCTGCATTTTTGTAACTGACCCCCTTAGATTTCTTTTTTTGGGAGGCTCAATAGGAGACAGTTATCTAAATGACAGTTGTATAGTTTACTTATTTTCCCTACCCACAACTCTTCCCTTCACTTCCCTCCAAAATATTTCCAGCATCCCTTTAAGGTAGAACAATGTGTATGAATTAATGAAGCAGGAGTCCAGCAGGACTTCTTTTCTGGTGGCAACCCTGGAGAACAAAGTAAGATCTGCTCCAGATGGGATAAGGTGAAGAAGCTGGCTAAAACCAGCAGACTGTGACAAGGGCAATCCCTGGCTGCCCTCATTGCTCATTAGCATGGGACACTCCCACCAGCACCATGACAGTTTACACACGCCATGGCAATGACCCTGAAGTTACTGTCCCTTTCCTAGAAAGTTCTAAATAACCCACACCTCAATTTGCATTAACTTGCCCCTTAATTTACATGTAACTGAAAGTGGGTATAAGTTGTATAAATACAGTTGCCAAGAGCCCACATGTTGCAGAGTCAGGGCACACTACCTATGAATTAGCGCTGTTCCACAAGGAACACTACTGTTCGATAAAAGATTGCTGTCTAACATCACTGGCTTGCCCTTGATTTCTTTCCTGGTGAAACTAAGAACTACTGGGCTAACCCCCAGTTTAGGGGCTTGCCTGTCCTGCATCACTACTAGGCCATTCAGTACTAAGGGCGAAGTTCACTTATATCTCAGGATATACTGAGAATTTCCAGACTAATCTCACTGCTTATTGCAACACATAAAAATAGTCAATTTAAGCTGTTCTCTCTCTTCAGCGTGACTCATTGGACAAGTATGCTGGAAGTCAGATGGGATAAGAAAATTTATAACATCTCATGAAATGTAGTTAAGATAGTTCCACATTTAAGAGGATCAGGTTTACGTTCCAGTCCAGTGATTATAACACTATTTGGCTTAACATTATCAATAGCTAAGACATGTGAGGCCTATGTACATGAGGAATAAATGTACAATATTTATTCCTCCAATAAATAATGTGTGGCAGCACCAATACCAAGCAGTTGCCACAGGGAAATGAATATTATTGACCACTAAAAAAATGTGTACATGAGGGAGAAAAAAATCCCACAAAGACAGTCATATTTTTTATTGAAGGAGACTCACTCAAGGTTCTAAGATGCAACATTTTTCTACTTTGATAAATACGTTTTGAGTGGTCATTGCCATGGCATTATTCGTATAAATGTACCATACCATTTATATATACACTCATTCCAACCCACCTATTTGCCTTCCCAGACTATTTGGCTGAGTGGGGTCAAATAGATAAAATAATAGGCACTATATCAGTTGCATTTAATAGCCAAATTTACCCAAAAAAGATTTTACTTGAATCACCAAAGTCTGTATAAAAACATATACCTACGTACATTGGAATCACTAAAGATTTCTGATTCTTCACATTCACAGCAAAGTAATGCTGCTGATTCACTGTCTTCCAAATGAGAGCTCTGTAATACAAACAAGATCATTTCAGAGATCCAAATGAATGGGCCCATAAGCATGAGGGGAAAAGCAAGCTGAAATCACTGAGTCAGTGGTGTTAGCTCACAGATGAGAAGCTGCAATTGTGATTAGTGATGGCTGTTTTGAGAGAGTACAGCCAACAAGGTGACTGGTTAGTTAACTGAGGAATGCTTGATCAACTGAAGCATTTCCTATGGTTTCCTGATTCGGGGAAAGATCCAGCACATCTTTTTCTGTAAAGATGGTGCTGCTAATCCTTTGTAGTATGTACTCTGAAATCTTCTTAGACTGGGCATAGATTTGTGTTCATTTATCTTCACATCCAAAGATACACATTTATTTGTTTAGAGATAGGCTATAGAATATAGCATAGGGTCTGATTAGGGGATCAAACTCTTAGCCTAGCCTCATTAGCCCTCTGCTAACAAGTGTTTATAAGAGCCAAGAGACATGCCCTACCCAATTCCCCCAACAGATGCCAGAAAACAATTTAGAACCTTTTCTTATATTCTCTAGTCTCTTTCTAAAAATCTGTCTAGAAGACAGATAAATAAAATAAGGCAAAGGAGTGAAATAATTAGCTAGTAACATAGGAGTATTTTTTCCTATGACTAACAACACAAAAAAAGGGAACAGAAAAGGATCCAACTCTGACTCATTAGACTGTATTCAAATGTTTGCTCTTTAGCTAACAGTAGCTGGAAACTGAGTTATCCCTACAAGGATCATGGATGTATATGCTTATGTCATTAAAACATCTGACTACCAGTGGCTGAAACTTGTAACCACTCCATAGCTATCCTAGTTGATTCCTACTTTAATTTTTCACAGCTGGGGCTGTGTTTTAACCTGAAGAGTATACCCTCAGAGATAAGAGTTTTAGAGTGCAAATAAACTTAAATGAAAGAAAATAAAGCTCAGAGTGACTCTTTCTGATAACTGACCTGCTCCTGGCTTACTTCCTTCTCATTTTTTTTTTCTACTCTGACCCTTTGCCTACTTTTAGTTTTCTGTCTTAAAACCAAGTCTCATCTGGCATTATCCCTCTCTTCTTCTTTTAGAAAATAATCAGAAATAACCAAATATTTAAAACCACTGTTAAAAAATACTACAAATGCAAGCTTCTATTTATTGCTGTCTTATATTTTGGAGAGGGGAAAATAAGAACATTTACTCTCCGTCTAGCTTAAAAAATATATAAAATATTTGAAGACTTCTGGAACTCATATTAGGTAAGCTAAAGGCTAACTAATATTTGAAAGAATTAAAATGGTAGAGATCAGAGCTGCTTTCAATCTTTCCAAGCTCTCACACTACAACAGATAATAATATAAATATGAAGTACATCAAAAATGGCTTGTCACTGTTACAGTATAAAAACTGAAGAGATGCCGGGCGCAGCGGCTCATACCTGTAATCCCAACACTTTGGGTGGATCACCTGAGGTGAGGAGTTCGAGATCAGCCTGGCCAACATGGTAAAACCCTATCGCTACCAAAAATACAAAAAATTAGCTGGGCATGGTGGCGGGCACCTGTAATCCCAGCTACTCTGTAGGCTGAGGCAGGAGAATTGCTTAAACCTGGGAGGTAGAGGTTACAGTGAGCTGAGATCATGCCATGAGCACTCCAACCAGGGCAACAAGAGTGACACTCCATCTAAAAAATAAATAAATAAATAAATAAATTAAATTAAATAAACAATAAAAACAAAAACTGGAGAGAGCTTGAGCCCAGGAGTTTGAAACCTGACTGGGCAACATAGTAAGACCCCATCTGTATGAAAGAAAAAAATTAGCTACGTGTGGTGGCACTCCTCTGTAGCCCCAGCTAGTTAGAAGGTTGAAGTGGGAGGATCACTTTGGGAGTTCAAGGCTTCAAGTGTGCCATAATTGTGCCACTGCAATCCAGCCTGGACAACAGAGCTAGATCCTGTCTCCAAAACAAAACAAAACAAACCTGAAAAGAGAAAAGTGTAAATTAAACCAAATTATACTAGTTAAGATGTTGCAGTTTTCATTCTTACAAATATTTCAGATTTTCACACTAGCTCTTTCAAAATGATCTTTCGGCTGGGATCGGTGGCTCATGCCTGTAATCTGTGGTTCATGCCTGTAATCCCAGCACTTTGGGAGGCCAAGGTAGGTGGATCACCTGAGGTCAGGAGTTCGAGACCAGCCTGGCCAACATGGTGAAACCCATCTCTAATAAAAATACAAAAATTAGCCAGGTGTAGTGGCGCTCACCTGCAATCCCAGCTACTGGGGAGGCTGAGACAGGAGAATCACTTGAACCTGGAAGGGGGAGGTTGCAGTGAGCCAAGATTGCACCACCAGACTGGGTGACAGAGTGAGAGACTCCGTCTCAAAGGAAAAAAGAGAAAAGAAAATGACCTTTCAAGAAAGAGGGACTGTAACCACACTTGTATTCCTAAAGTTATTTTAAGACTTTACATATATATTTATTAATTGAAACAGCTCAGTAAGATACAAGGTATCCATTACAGTGGGCTGACAGCATTATAACATAATTGGTTCATGGAACAAGTGTTTACTTGCAACTAACATATTTAGTTATAAATTAAATTCTGAGAAACCTAAAGGAAGACAAAGGAGAAAAGTCAAGTTCACTTCCCTGCCTTCTGAGACCTGGTAACTCTAATTACTGAATTGTTTCTGGGTCCTGCAAAGTAAATAGTTTTTCTCATGACTCTATGACTTATTCCAAGATTGCAAGGACAAATTAATATTTAGGACCTCTATTAAACTACACAATATTTAAACATATGCTAAAAAGCATTTTGTAAAATTAATAGTCATTTCTGGTTTCAAACATTTTTAGTAAGCTAGGAATACAAAATGCAGCCTTAATTAACTGCATAGATGGGCTTTTGAAAATTTTTTTGAGATGGAGTCTCTCTCTCTTGCCCAGGCTGGAGTGCAGTGGCATGATTTCAGCTCACTGAAGCCTCTGCTCTCTGGGTTCAAGCAATTCTCCTGCCTCAGCTTTATGAATAGCTAGGAATACAGGCATGCGCCACCATGCCCAGCTAATTTTTATATTTTTAGTAGAAGACAGGGTTTCACCATATTGGCCAGGATGGCCTCTATCTCCTGACCTTGTGATCTGCCCACCTCAGCCTCCCAAAGTGTTGGGATTACAGGCGTGAACCACCATGCTGGGCCTAGGTGGGCTTTCATATATAGTGACTCTCACTGGTAGGCCTTTACCTCAACATTGTTGCCTGAATTTCATATTGTAAAAATTCCCTCAATGTTTCTTCTAGCATGAGGGTGCTGATCTTCCCCAGTTTGTAGTACAGATACCAATTCTCTTTTCTTCTTTTGAATGTCCCTTTGGCAAAAATTTTGAAGAGGACAAAGTCAAACTCATATTCTTGTACTGAAAGTATCAAGCCAAAATTTTAACTAAATTGAGTTCACATCCTGGTTCTGCCACTTACTAGCCGTGTGATTTTTAGTACATTCCTTAATTTCTTTGAGCTGGATTTCCTTATCCATAAAAATGGGCCCAATAATAACTTCTATTTATTAGGGCTGTTGTAAAGATTGTATGAGAAATAACATAAGAAAAGCATTTAGAGACATAGAGCCAGGTGTGGTAACATATGCCTGTAGTTCTAGATACTCAGCTACTCTAGAGGCTGAGGTGAGAGGACTTCAACCTGGGAGTTTAAGTCCAGCCTGCACAACATAGCAAGACACCTGCCTCTACAAAAACAAAAAACAAAAAACCAAAAAGTAATAAAGAAAAAGCACTTCGAATAACTTAGCTTCTGATGTTGCCTTATTACTGCTGCTTCTAATAATAAAAATAAATGTTACCATAAAAATTAATCTCCTTCCTAGATCTAAAAGGCTTATACACTTGGGTTATAACTTTCTTTCAAAGAAACTTTGTCTTCAAGGGAAATTTTGCTTATATCAAATATTAAATGTTTTTCATTCTTAAACAATTTTTTCTTTATTTAAGAAAAATTTTACGCCTGTAATCCCAGCACTTTAGGAGGCCGAGGTGGGCGGATCACAAGGCCAGAAGATAGAGACCATCCTTGCCAACATGGTGAAACCCCATCTCTACCAAAAATACAAAAATTAGCCAGGAGTAGTGGTGTGCACCTGTAGTCCCAGCTACTTGGGAGGCTGAGGCAGGAGAATCACTTGATCCTACGAGGCAGAGGTTGCAGTGAGCCAAGATTACCCCACTGCACTCCAGTCTGGTGACAATGAGAGACTCTGCCTCAAAAAAAAAAAAAAAAAAGACAAAATCATATTCCTTATATAACCTGGAAGCACTGAGCTCACAATGAGTCATTCTTTGCTATTTATTGTATCCCTACTGTGTATTAAGCACTTTTCTGGGTATGGAATTATTAACAGCTAAGGTAAAACACCAAACAAAAAGGGAAAGGAAACTGAACCGGTTAAAAAAAAAACAAAACAGTTTTTTGCTTTTTATGGGGATGCAAAAACCACAAAGATAGGATATAACTTTGTGGAAACATGTCCCTTTGGCTAAGCACTGTGTGGAGAAAAACAGGGGGTAAGATCGTTAGTAAGAAAAACATCCACGTATAACAGGAAGTTTCAACCCAGAACAGTTTCTAAGGAACAATTATAGTAATAAAATGTTGCAATTTTTATGTGGACTATATGATGAAAGAACTCATGTACTAAGAAGGATGTTTTCAAGAGTGTTAAAATCTAACTTGTGCAGTTACCTAACAATTTACAAACAGAAGTCTTAAGAAATAATCTCACAAGAGTCAAAACCTGTTGCCCTGTTGTTACTGTTCAGTCTCTTTTACTCTATTATTATTATAGATTGTATGGTTTTAAAAGGCAGAAAACATTTACTATTTCTTTCCATCTTTCTTCCTCTCCTTGTTTTCTTTTTTTTTTTTT
>NW_016107455.1:1526475-1536332 GCF_001604975.1 Cebus imitator
TTTTTTTGGTGGTTCTCAGTGAATACATTGCAGCTGTATTTAAACTAGGGACTTAGAAAATGTATTCTCAGACATAGGCTGGGCACGGTAGCCCATGCCTGTAAGCCCAACAATTTGGGAGGCCAAGGCAGGCAGATCATTTGAGCCCAGGAGTTTGAGACCAGCCTGCGCAACGCTGGCAAAACTCCGTTTTCTAATAAAAATACAAAAAATTAGCCAGGCGTGATAGTATGCACCTGTAGTCCCGCCTACTCAGGGATCTGAGGTCGGATGATTGCCTGAGCTCAGGAAGCTGAGGCTGCAGTGAGCTGAGATCACACCACTGTACTCCAGCCTGCATGACAGAGTAAGACCCTGCCTCAAAAAATAAAAAGAAAAATATACTATCAGACATCAAACAATAAAATATATTTATACCCCAAAGCTCAGCAACTTTGGGAGTAAGAGCTTTTAATCCTCTAAAAGCCAAGATATACCCTGGCACTTAGGTATAACTGGATTGATAGTCTAAGTCTGATCCAACTAAGAAAATTCTCTAAAGTCCCTCCTCATATTATAAATTTAAAAATAATTATTTCAATTCTTTGCTGCATCTCCTGAGAGAAGGAAGGCCATTCTCGGCGATGAGACTATTGACATTCCAGAAAATGTAGACGTCACTCTGAAAGGATACACAGTTATTTTGAAGAGCCCAGAGAAAGGGAGGGATTTCAG
Organism: Cebus imitator; assembly: GCF_001604975.1. Lineage (NCBI taxonomy): Eukaryota > Metazoa > Chordata > Mammalia > Primates > Cebidae > Cebus > Cebus imitator. Next base: position 1,527,190 of record NW_016107455.1, read on the forward strand.
GTATATCAATGTAGAATGCATTCTCCTTGGAAAAGAGGAGGCACTAGGTTGACAAATGATTGGGAAACAGAAAGGAAGTGGTTACTGCCTGCACTATTTGCAATCATGTACAGAACATGATCAAGGGTGTTACACTGGGTTTCCATTAGAAGATGAAGTCTGTGCATGCTCGTTTCTCCATCAACTTAGTTATCCAGGAGCATGAGTCTCTTGCCAAAATCCAAAATTTCTTGGGTGAAAAATACATCTGCAGGGTTTAGATGAGGCCAGGTGTTGCTTATTCAGTTATCTCAAGTCCCCAAAAATGTATTAATCCTTGAAGGAAATGACACTCAGCTTGTTTCTAATTCATCTGCTTTGATTTAGCGATCTACAACAGTTAAAAACAAAGATAACACTACTTTCAGATGATCTGTATGTCACTGGAAAAGGAAGTTTAGCAGGCTAATAAATAAGATATAACAAGATACTGTATGATTGCTAACTCCTATTTGTGATATTTTAATGATGCAATAAAAGACCTCTATCATAGGTGGGCTTGATGGTGCATGCCTATAGTCCCAGCTACTCAAGAGGCTGAGGCGGGAGGATTGTTTGAGCCCAGGAGGTTGAGGCTGCAGTGAGCCATAATCCCACCACTGCACTCCAGCTTGGGTGGCAGAGTGAGACACTGTCTCAAAAAACAAAAACAAACAAGCAAAACCCCCCAAAAACAATTATTTTAGTATGTAACACATGTATGTGGTAAACAACTAAGAAGGTGTCGAAGAGTATTTTTAAGTCTTCCTCCATCCCAGTCCTTCCATCTCCCACAATCCCATTCCTAGAAGAATCACTATGCTAGTTCCTTAGGAATCCTTTCAGAATTATTCTGTGTACATACAAGCATTCTGTGTGTAAATGTTCTTTCCCCAAAATACACAAATGAAAGCACACTGTACCAATTTTTCTACCCTTGCCTTTTCAACTTAGTATCTTTGTTTCACTATTTTTTAAAAAACTACATAACATGAAAAATAACATAACATAACATTTATCCATGATTCAATTACCTCCCACTGGGTCCCTCCCATAACATGTGGAAATTCAAGATTTGGGTAGGGACACAGCCAAACCATATCATTCCACCCCAAACCCTCCTAAATCTCCTGTCCTCACATTTCAAAACCAATCATGTCTTCCCAACAGTCCACCAAAGTCTTAACTCATTTCAGCATTCTACTGGTACCAATTTACTGTGTTAGTCGGTTTTCACGTTGCAACTGGGCAATTTACAAAAGAAAGAGGTTTAATTGGACTTACAATTCCACATGGCTGGGGAAGCCTCACAATCATGGCAGAAGGCAAGGAGGAACAAGTCACATCTTACATGGATGGCAGCGGGTAAAGAGAGAGAGCTTGTGCAGGGGAACTCCTCTCTTTAAAACCATCGGATCTTATGAGACTTCTCCATGATCACAGAACAGCACAGAAAAGATTTGCCTCCACGATTCAATTACCTCCCACCAGGTCCCTCACACAACACATGGTAACTCAAGACGATATTTGGATGGGGACACAGCCAAACCATATCAACCACCTTAACTGATTTTTTTTGAGACAGAGTCTTGCTGTCACCCAGGCTGAAGTACAGTGGTGCGATCATGGTTCACTGAAGCCTGGACCTCTCAGCTCAAGCAATCCTCCCACCTCAGCCTCCCTAGTTGCTGGGACTACTATAAGAGCATGCCACCACACTCAGGTAATTTTTAAAATTTTTTGTAGAGATGGGGTCTCACTATATTTCCCAGGCAAGTTTCAAATTACTGGGCTCAAGCCTCCTCCTGCCTTGGCCTCCCAAACTGTTGGCATGAGCCATCACACCCGGCCCCATCTTAACTATTATTAACTGTACAGTTCATATATTCAAGTTATTGTACAGTCAATCTCTAAAGCTTTTTCATCTCAAAGAACTGAATCTATAGCCATCAAACAACTCTTCATTTCCCCTAATCCAGTCCTTAGCTACTGCCATTCACTTTGTTTCTATGAGCTTTGACTGCCCTAGATAATTCATGTAAGTGGAATCACACAGTAATTGTCTTTTTTTGACTGAGTTATGTTACTTAGCATAAGGTCCTCAAGATACATGCACGTTATAGCATGTGTCAGAATTTCCCTCCTTTTTAAGCCTGAATAATATTCCATTGCATGCATATGACATTTTGTTTATCCAACCATCTATTAATAGACATTCATTTCATTGTTTCTGATTGCTGTATAACATTTTATTGTAGAGATGTTCCACAACTCAGTAAATCAGTCTCCTACTAATAGATTCAAGTTACTTACAATTAAATTCATTTTCTAATATGCTGTAACAAATTACCAAAAACTTGGTGGCTTAAATATACACTTGATATTTTATAGTCTAGAGTCAAGGAGTTCTAAAATCAAACAGTTGGCAGACTCTGTGTTCCTTCTGTAGGATCTAGGGGAGTGTTATTGGCTAAATTGTGTCCCCCAAAATTCATATGTTTAAGTTTCAATCCCCAGTACCTCAGGATGTGGTTGTATTTGGAGACAGGGTCTTTAAAGAGTAATCAAGTTAAAATGACATTTAGTAACTTAGGGGTGGTTCCAATATGGGTGTGCCCTAATCCAATATGACTAGTATTCTCAAAAAAAGAGATTAGGGCCACATTTAGTGGCTCATGCCTATAATTTCAGCACTATGAGAGGGTAAGGCAAGAGAATCACTTGAAGCCAAGAGATCAAGATCAGCCTGGGCAACATAGCAAGACCGTATCTCTACAAAAAAATAAAAACAAAATAGCTGGGCATGCCTGTAGTCCCGGTTATTTGGGAGGCTGAGGCAGAAGGATTGCTTGAGCCCAGCAGTTCAAGTTTACAGTGAGCTGCACTTTAGCCTAGATGGCAGAGCAAGACCCTGTCTCTAAAAAATAAAAATAAAAAAATGAAAAAAGAGAAGAGATTATAACACAAATGCACCCAGAGGAAAGACCATGTGAAGACAGAGGGAGAGGACAGCCCTTTACAAGCCAAGAAGGCTTGTAAGAAATCAACCCTTGCCAACACATCGATCTTTGACTTTTGGCCTCCAGAACTATGAGAATATAAATATTTGTTATTTAAGTAATCAGTCTGTTTAAATGGCTTACACTTGTTAGGGTAGCCCTATTTTTAGGAGAATCAATTTCTGTGTCTTTTCTAGCATCGAGTGGCTACCTGCATTCTTTGGCTCAAGGCCCCTTTCCTCTATCTTCAATATCAGCCAAGGTGGGTTGAGTTCTCTTATCACATCAATTTGACCTCCTCTCCAGTGGCCCCTTTCCACATTTTTTCTTTCTTTTTTTTTTTTTTTTTTGACTTTTAACTTCCTGGGTCCATGTGCAGGTTTGTTATATGCATCAACTCATGTCACAGGAGTTTGCTGTATAGATTATTTCATCATCCACGTATTAAGCCTAGGACCCATTAGTTATTTTTCCTGATCCTCTCCTTCTTTGCACCCTCCACTCTCTGGTAGGCCCCAGTATCTGTTTTTCCCCTTTATGTGTCCATGTGTTCTCATCATTTAGCTCCCACTTATACGAACATGTGATATTTGGTTTTCTGTTCCTGCTTTAGTTTGCTAAGGATAATGGCCTCCAGCTCTATCCATGTTCCTGCAAAGGACATGAGCTCGTTCTTTTTTTAATGGCTGCATAGTATGTCGTGGTGTATGTGTACCACATTTTCCTTATCCAGTCTATCATTGATGGGCACTTAGGTTGATTCCATGTCTTTGTTGTTGTAAACAAGGCTGCAATGAACATATGCATGTGTGTGTCATTATGATGGAATGATTTATATTCCTTTGGGTATATACCCAGTAATGGGATTGCTGGGTCAAATGGTAGCTCTGTTTTATTTTTATTTTATTTTATTTTTTGAGACAGAGTTTCACTCTTATTGCACAGGCTGGAGTGCAATGGTGTAACCTTGGCTCACTGCAACCTCCACCTCCTGGGTTCAAGCAATTCTCCTGCCTCAACCTCCCAAGTAGCTGGGATTACAGGTACCCGCTACCATGCCTGGCTAATTTCTTGTATTTTTACTAGAGATAGGGTTTCACCATGTTGGACAGGCTGGTCTTGAACTCCTGACTTCAGGTGATCCACCAGCCTTGGCCTCCCAAAGTGCTGGGATTACAGGTGTGAGCCACCACGCCAGGAGTAGCTCTGTTTTTAGCTCTTTGAGGAATTGCCATACTGCTTTCCACAATGGTTAAACTAATTTACACTTCCAGTAACAGTGTATAAGCATTCCATTTCCTTGGCAACCTCCTCAGAATTTATTTTTTTACTTTTTAATAATAGCCATTCTGACTGCTGTGAGATGAGATGGTATCTCATCACAGTTTTGATTTGCATTTCTCTAATGATCAGTGACGTTGAGCTTTTTTTCATATGATTGTTGGCAACATGTACGTCTTCTTCTTTTGAAAAGTGTCTCTTCGTGTCCTTTGCCTATTTTTTTTTTTTTTTTTTTTTTTTTTTTTTTTTTTTTTTTTTTTTTTTTTTTTTTTTTTTTTTTTTTTTTTTTTTTTTTTGAGACAGAATCTCGCTCTGTCGCTCAGGCTGGAATGCAGCGGCATGATCTCAGCTCACTGCAACCTCTGTCTCCCAGGTTCAAGCAATTCTCATGCGTTAGCCTACCGAGTAGCTGAGATTACAGGTGTGTGCCATGACACCCAGCTAATTTTTGTATTTTCAGTAGAGATGAGTTTCACCACGTTGGCCAGGCTGGTCTTAAACTTCTGACCTCAAGTGATCCTCCCGCACTGGCCTCCCAAAGTGCTGGGATTACAGGTGTGAGCCACCCGCCCAGCCCTTTGGCCCATTTTTAAATGGAGTTTTTTGTTTCTTTTCTTGTATATTTAAGTTCCTTATAGATGCTGGATATCATACTTTTGTCAGATGCATAGTTTGTAAAAATTTTCTCTCATTCTGTAGGTTGTCTGTTCACTCTGTTGACAGTTTCTTTTGCTGTGCAGAAGCTCTTTAGTTTAATTAGAGTCAATTTTTGCTTTTTTGCAATTACTTTTGGCATTTTTATCATAAAATCTTTGTTCCTATGTCCAGAATGGTACTGCCTAGGTTGTCTTCCAGCCTTTTTATAGTTTTGGGTGTCCCTCTTCTACTTTAACAGCTTTTGTGACTGATTATGTTGCATCCTGTCCCAATAATCCAGGGTAATCTTCCTATTTTAAAGTTATATATGATTAGCAACCTAATTCCTCCTTTACTATGTAAGATAATATATTCACAGGTTCTCAGCTGATTAGGATGAGGACTCTACTGGGGCCATTATTCTCCACCCCGCCCCATAATCTTATTATTTATTTATTTATTTTTTCAGAAATAGTCTTGCTGTGTCACCCAGGGCTAGAGTACAGTGGTGCGATCTCAGCTCCTTGCAACCTCTGACTCCCGGGTTCAAGTGATTCTCCTGCCTCAGCCTCCCAAGTAGCTGGGATGACAGGCACCTGCCACCATGCTCGGCTATATTTTGTATTTTTAGTAGAGATGAAGTGTTTCACTATGTTGGCCAGGCTGGTCTTAAACTCCTGACCTCGTTGTCCGCCCACTTTGACCTCCCAAAGTGCTGGGATTATAGGCACAAGTCACCACACCTGGCCCATAATCTTCTTCTTTAAAGGCTTTACTGGGGGGGGGGAAAGAATTGTTTTCTGGAATCCAATATTTACACCAATAAACTGAGATGCAAAAAATTAAGTGCAATGGGAAATACAACACTGTAGTTATATACTTTGCACATAAAGAGGATCATAAAAACAGTATCAGCCACAGAATTTTTGAAATAGCTTTTTCTGGAGAGGTGATGATTTGGATTTAATCCACTCATAGTATTTTACATAGGCTTTTTTTGTGATAACCGGTACAGATTTGCAAATTGTCTAGTATTAAGGATACAATCTGTGGTTACTGAATTGAACTGAGGCAATTTGAAAATTTAAATCAGGATAAATTGAGTAGTTCCTTCTTCTAGGCATCCACAGTTCCTTGCACACACATTTTCTAACTCCCTTAACTCACTACTGTAATTCTTTATCACCCTCTAGACTATGAGCTTCTCAATTTGTATCGCCAGGGCCTGACACACAGTAAGCATTCAATAGGTGTTCATTCAATGAATAAGTGACTTAGTTGCTGCAATTATTCTTTGTTGCCATAAAAATAACATAAATTGAAGATAAGTTATAATCTTTGTATATAGGTATAACTTAGAGGCCAACAATCTTCATTCCCCTGAACACATGATATTTGTTCCTTAATTAGTAGTAGTAGCAACAGCTCCCACTAGACGGGCCAATTGTTAAATGAAACACTGCCTCCCTTGGGCTCCAGATCAACATGGAGGCTTTAAGCCAAAAGAGCATCTTCATTTCTCAGAGCCTCTTAGCAGCTTGGCCTGTCAGTGGCCAAGACAATCAAGATATTCATGCCACATTACTCCCTAACTCTGGCCTGCAATTAGCCTATTTCATTTGCAAAGGTATTACTGCTGTTCACTCATTGCATGTAACACAACTGTGTTATGGTAAGCATCACAGGCTTGTTTCTCCACTCACTGTGCTCTTCAGAAGGAACACATCTCTCAGTCCAAATCTCACCCATCCTTCAAAGCACCACTCAAATTCCAGAATTTCAGGAAGCTTCAAAGTGATGATTTCAGTTTCACTGAAATAGGAGCTCCCTTCTGAACCCTCCTTGTGTAGGCAGGGGTTGGCAAACTATAGCCTGTGGGCCAAATGTGGCCCACAGCCTGTTTTTATATGACCAGCAAGCTACGAATGGCTTTTGCATTAAAAAAAAAAAAAAAGAAAGAAAGAAAGAAAAGAAAAGGCAACGAATGTTCAACAGAGACCATATGTGGCTTTTGGCATCTTTAGGTGAAGACTGAAATATTTACTAACTGGCCCTTAACAGCAAGAAAAAGATTCCTAACTCCTAGCCTAGAGCACACAATTCAGCCTAATGATAAATTGCCCAGAACTGTTCTCTAATCTGTACATAGTCTTGTCTCCCTGTGGTAGTTTCTGTTGTCTACCCAACAGTCATCTCTCATCTCTCTTACCTACCAGTGCCAGTACTCGGGCTGATAATTCCAAGTACCTACCTTTTCAGCTTAGCCTCCCTGAAGCCCAGCACAGTCATAAATCCTAATCCTGGTCTCAAAGACTTGAGGGCAAGTCTGCCGTGGGCTTGTGGGAAAAGTTTTCCACCTTGACAAAGGAGATTTGAAGGGAAAAAACTGCCCTTTCTATGCCTTTGGATGCAGTTACCCAGATTTGATACCTAGAGCTGTGACAGCCATTTTGTGACCTCAAAAGCAGAGGCCCAAGAGCAAAAGGCAGCATGTCAAAGATGGTAGAGCAGATAGACAGAACTCAGAACCTTGACAACTGCATTGATCACTATATGAAGTCTACAACTGCCTTGCTCCTGGCCTTCTCATCTTAAAAATTATCCCACTTTTAATATGGTATCCTGGTACTTTCAAAGGAAAAATTCCTAACTCTATAAATAGATTTTGTGTGCTTGGAGAATAAGGTCAACATCTTCTATGTCTGCACTTCTACAGTATGCACAGGGGTGTAATCATTGGGATCCAATTATTTTTTGTGTAATTACTTTGGATAAAATTTATCACCCTTAGACTTTGAAAAGATTCCTGAGTGTACAAAAGCAACTGAGGAGGCTAGCGTCTATGAAAGTAACTTTGATGGACAGCTACTGTATTTATTATCTCATTCAATACTAGGCTGGGTGCAGTGGCTCAAGCCTGTAATCCCTGCACTTAAGGAGGCCGAGGAAGGTGGATCACCTGAGGTCAGGAGTTCAAGACCAGCCTGGCCAACATGATGAAACCCCATCTCTACTGAAAATATAAAAAATTAGCTGGGTGTGGTGGTGTGTGTCTGTAATCCCAGATATTCAGGAGGCTGAGTCAGTAGAATCGCTTGAACCCCAGAGGTAGAGGTTGCAGTGAGCCGAGATCGCACCACTGCACTCCAGCCTGGGCAACAAGACCAAAACTCTGTCTCAATAAATAAGTAACAATACTAAAACAACCCAGTTAGGTTACATATTCCAGATTAATATGAATGAAGTCTAAGTGGCACGGTAGAGATTTTAATTCAGGTCTCTTAGATATATTCATACCCTTTCACAATGTCTCTCCTTGTCCTTCTAAGTCTTCTATTACAACTAACAGTGATAAGATTTAAAGGTTTTGCTTATCATTCTTTGAACGTTCACTTGATTACATCTCAGATCTCATACTTGCCACATTACTTGTAGTAGCAAATTCGTAACCTCACACAGAAATAATCTGAATATTTACTTAAAAAACAAACAAACAAACAAAAAAACACCAAACCCTCTCATCTCCTTGAGGTAGTTTTGTTTTTCGTATTTTTTCCCTTCTCTTTTTCTAACATAATCAGCTTCCCTAAAAGTGCATGTTTCTGAAATAAGAGAAAAAAATCCTCTAAGCAGTGATTCTCAAAGTGTGGTCTCCAGATCAGCAGCATCACCTGACAACTTGATAGAAATGCAAACTCTTGGGCCCCACCCCTGATCTGCCAAATAAAAATTTGGTGTAGAGCCCAGAAACATGTTTTTCACAAGCCCTCCAGGTAATTCAGATATACATTAAAGTTTCAGAAGCACTGGTCCAAAGTATTTCCTTCAGTACATAGCACTTAAATCACTGCATTAAAACCAGAATGGTGGAATCATATCACTCCTATGAAAACAGTTAAGCAGTGGGTCTCCAAATTTCAATGACTTCTCCAGGCATTGAATAAACAGTTTCTTTATAACCAAGTTGAAATAAGAGAGAAATGTCTTCTATATTACGGATATTTGACTCAGATACAGAAAGACTTAAAATTTTATTTTTATTTTTATTTTTTTATTTTTTATTTTTTTTCCCCCATTTATTTATTTTATTGCATTTTAGGTTTGGGGGTACATGTGAAGAACATGCAAAATTGTTGCATAGGAACACACGTGGCAGTGTGATTTGCTGCCTTCCTCCCCATCACCTACATCTGGCATTTCTCCCCTTGC
>NW_016107455.1:1542272-1543921 GCF_001604975.1 Cebus imitator
TTTTTGCCCTGGAATCTACTGTCCTGGTTCTCTGCTCAGTCCGCTTTTTGAACCGGTGTACGGGCGACTTCCCGTGGCTCCAATCGCCAGCCAAAAGGGCCCCCGGACCGGTGTATTTCGTACGGGAACCTCGGCTCCGGGGCGCCGACAAAGCAGCCACGCGGGGCAAAGCAGCGGTGCCGGCTGGCACAGCCGCGCTGGCCGAAACAGCCGTGCTGGCGACCGTGGAGCACCTCCGCCCAGGAATTTCCTAGTCTGTGGGCAATAAAAACGCGGCGTCCACTCACCCTCTGCGCTTTCACTGGGAGCTGCAATCCTGAGCTGTTCCTAAACAGCCATCTTGGATTGTCGAGAGCTATTTTTATTTTTTTTAATTAGTTAATTTTTTTTTTTTTGAGACGGAGTTTCGCTCTTGTTTCCCAGGCTGGAGTGCAATGGCGCGATCTCCACTCACCGCAACCTCCGCCTCCCGGGTTCAAGCAATTCTCCTGCCTCAGCCTCCCGAGTAGCTGGGATTACAGGCGCGCGCCACCATGCTCGGCTAATTTTTTGTATGTTTAGTAGAGACGGGGTTTCACCATGTTGACCAGAATGGTCTTGATCTCTTGACCTCGTGACCCACCTGCCTCGGCCTCCCAAAGTGCTGGGATTATAGGCGTGAGCCACCGCACCCGGCCCTCAGACTTAAAGTTTTAAATGCTAAGTCTATAATTAAAAGAAGTATGAAGTAATTTCTGCAACTTAAGATTGATACAGCACCACAATTAAATCACTGCTGCTGTGCTGAAAGATAACATTTATTATTTTAACATCAGAGCTTGGAGGGAAGAAAAAGAATCAGCAGTTTAAATGCAATTTGGAAATTAGAGATCCCCAGTAGGAAAGCTTTACAACCCAGTTTCCTATCCAGTCTATAAAATAAACAGGGAGGACTTGGGATTCAACCTCTCCCTGGTAGATAATTTGCTGAGAGTAAAAATGCACTGTATCATTAGAGCTCTAAGGAACTTCTAACCCTAGTTTAAGGAAGAATCATGGATACCAAGAAGAAATCAGAATTACTCTAAGAAATCATTCCTTGAAGGGGAAGAAGACTTTGCTGACCTTAATTCCTATCACAGATTTCACTGAACCCAAGTGAACCCAATTGGTTTCATTTTAATTTAACCTATAAAAGATAGAAATAGCTGAAGCTGAAGAGAAAATAGTAATGGGACCTGGAACAAAGTCTAATTGTGATTAATTAAAAATTAGTGTCTTCTAAAGACTAACAGAAGAGGAAGAACAATAAATTTACAAAGATCAGAAATAAGGGAACAGGCTAGGTATGGAGGCTCATGCCTGTAATCTCAGCACTTTGGGAGGCTGAGGTGGGCGGATCACTTGAGATCAGGAGTTCAAGACCAGCATGTTCAACACGGTGAAACCCCATATCTATTAAAAATACAAAAAATTAGCCAAGCATGGTGGAGGGAGCCTGTAGTCCCAGCTACTCAGGAGGCTGAAGCAGGAGAATCACTTGAACCCAGGAGGCAGAGGCTTTAGTGAGCTGAGATTGTGCCACTATACTCCAGCCTAGGTGGCAGAGTGAAACTTTGTCTCAGAAAAAAGAAAAAGGTGGGGGGGGAGAGAGAGAGAGAGAGAGAGAG
>NW_016107455.1:1544981-1552154 GCF_001604975.1 Cebus imitator
TGTAGAAATGGGGTCCCCCTATTGCCCAGGCTGCTTTCAAACTCATTGGCTCAAGTGATCTTCCTGCCGCCTCCCAAAGTGCTGGGATTACAGACATGAGCCACCACATCCAGCCCTGTGTAGGAGTTTTTAAAAGATCAGACCTGTCAACTTCATGAGGTGACAGCAGGCTAGCAAACCAAGGAGATATTGCAAGGTTAACTCTATGTGTGCTAAAAACATGCAATTCTTTTGACCTCAATTCACTTGAAAATCACCTTACATATTATTTTTACAGTCTTTAAAACTGCAGCCTTCTAGTTTTTTATTTCCCTTTTCAGACTAATATATGAGAGCTATCTGTGGTTTAAACACAACCACCAACTTCCCCCAGCACCTGCCATACAAACACTTAACAAAAAAAGTCTGTGTAGCTTGATTTGGGACCTGGGCTATGAAAGTCAATTAGGTTTTAGAGATGCTAATGTGTGTATCATGTAATATGATCACTGTATGTGTGCAAAAAGAGTTCTGTATTTCTTTACAGAATGAAGGTTTGGACAGCAAAAAGGCAGCTATTTTAGAGAAACTAAGGAACTTCAGAAAGGCATTTGAAGAAAAGAAGACACTGAGTAAGAAAGGAGAGAAAAGCCTCCCTTGAACATTTGTCTGGGCATGTATGCCAGGAAAGAAAGACAAGTGCAGAAAGATCACTGTTACTTAGATAGAACTGTGAGACATTACCAAGTTAAGTGTTAGATGATTGTGAAAAGAGCCTATTTCCTCACAAGTAAAGAGCTCTATTCTTTCTTTAATAAATAAGAGAGCTGAAGGATTTAGCTCTAGTATTAGAGGTGGAACTTAGATTGATATCAAGGAAGGCTAGAGATACCTAAAGTTAAGGACTACCAGGCTGAACTGGGAGTAAAGTGAGTGATGGCCTTATATTTGTAATTAATTTCCTGTATAGCATTCTGACCACAAGATGTCCTCACACTGCAGCAAGGTTATTTTTGTATTCTAACTATGCACTATGATGGAGAAGCTGCTTAGAACGAGCTAAGTGAAAGCTTGTAAACCTCAGGTATAATCTTTCAAAGGGATTCATTCCCTATTCCTTGGAGAAATAGTTATACTAATGATTAAAACTATCTAAGGAGAACATCACCTAAATAACTCTCTAGGGCTCTTCTTCCCTGACCTAAACCCTTGACATGTACTAAAAACTCATAGTCAATTTTGGATACAGCAGAGGTAGTACCTATTCTTCAAAATCCTTGAATCCATAAAATTGTTAAAGATGTGAGAAGCCCAATTACACATTTTTTCTTAGTCTGCCTTTCTTCTCAGTCACCCACATTTCCTTTTCTTTCTTTTTTTTTTTAGATGGAGTTTTGCTCTTGTTGCCCAGGCTGGAGTGCAATGGCGCGATCTTGGCTCACTGAAACCTCCGCCACCTGGGTTAAAGCTATTCTCCTGTCTCAGCCTCCCAAGTATCTGGGATTACAGGCGTGCACAACCACACCGTTAATTTTTTGTCTTTTTAGCAATGCGGTTTCACCCTGTTGGTCAGGGTGGCCTTGAACTCCTGACCTCAGATGATCCTCCCGCCTTGACCTTCCAAAGTGCTGGGATTACAGAAGTGAGCCACCCCGCGCCTGTCACCACATTTCAGTAGCCAACACCATAGTGAGTTTGCCAAGTGCCTTGGGGGAAGCTCTCATGGAGGCAGAAAAGGTGCTCACATAAAATTCAGTTCCTGTCTGGGTGCAGTGGCTCATGCTGGTAATCCTAGGACTTTGGGAGGCCAATGCGGGTGGATTGCCTGAACTCAGGAGTTCAAGGCCAGCCTGGATGTAGGGCTGAGGGCCCCACAGGGTCGTGGGGTGAGCCGTATGCTGTGCTGAGGCGCAAGATCCGAGAAATAAAGAGACAGGACACAGAAGTACAAGAAAAACGCAGCTGGGCTCGGGGGGGCCCGTGCCACCTATAAGCGGAGTCAGGCGAGGCCCCGAATGTCCAGAAGCATGAGTATTTATTGTGCATAGGTTAGGAGGCAGGGCAGTGAATGAAATCATCTTTAAGGATAGTGATAGGGTCGTGAGCAATAAAACATGGGGTCCACCCCCATTAGGTCACCTAGGCCAGGAGGTGGACAGTGCACAGCAAGGGGCCCGTTCCCATGAAGGCAAGGGCCGTGTGCAGTAAGGGGTCCACCCCATTAGGTCACCGAGGCGTGAAGGTGGGCTGTGCACAATGAAGAGCTTGAAGGTGGGCCGTACACAGTGAAGAGGGTACAGTGTGCAATACTTCTATCTATGGGCAAACTACTTCTAAGAAGATTTATAGGAGGATGCTTTAAGTCACATAACAGTGACAGAGCTGCCTGCTGGCAGCTCCAATGAGTTCTATGGGAAGATGCTTTTCAAGCAGCACAGTAGCAAGAGCTGATAAAGTTCACAGTCACCAAGGTGGATTGCTGTTCTGAGAGCAGCCTTCCACAAGAACTAGAGCAAGGTCCTACAACTCCTTTATCAGGAAGAGTGGCTCTTGCCCCAAGCCTGCCATACGGCGGGTATCTTTACGATACTGAACGCTGCCGCCTGGACCATGGATTCTTGTCCTGGTATAACTGTTTTTCCCTTAAATCATGCTCTGCACTGTGTCTGCTCTAGGCATTCCTCCGATTATAAGCTGCTTATTCCTTAATTCATGCTCTGTACTGTGTCCACTCTAGGCATTCCTCTGATTATGAACTAAGATATAATTAGAGGTATATATGTAGGGAAATATTCTTTAGGCACTCATACTATCAACTATTATATGATTAAAATAAAATAAAATAAAAACAAACAAAAAAAACAAAAAAAAGAAAAAAAACACTATATATGATTATATATAGAGGACTATATAAAGGGAGCCTTCAAGCCCTATTTCTATAAACTAATATATGATTATGTAAAGGATTATATAAAAGGAAATAGCAGAGTAGTAACACTATAAAGTGAGATATTCCTCAAGCCCTAACTGTGCCAGGGTTCTGCTTAGCTCTCATTCCTCGGTGCCTATATCGGGGGTTACCCACACCTGGACAACATGGCGAAACCCATTTCTACTAAAAATACAAAAAATTAGCCAAGCATGGCAGCGTGCCTATAGTCCCAGCTAACTGGGAGGCTGAGGCAGGAGAATTGCTTGAACCCGGGAGGCGGAGGTTGCAGTGAGGCAAGATCATGCCACTGCACTGCAGCCTGAACAACAGAGCAAGACTCCATCTCCAAATAAATAAATAAATAAATTTCGGTTCCCACCAGAGAATTTTTAGAAGAAGCCCTGTCAAATATTAGGCCTGTAGAATCCTCCCCATTCCCCTGGAGAAAAACAGGCAGACTTTTCAGCCCCTCTCATCCAGCATCATGGAAAATAACCTAGAAAAGTGGGACTTTATGGAGTGCTAATAGAGGTAGTTCAGAACTGACTACAGGTTGAGCAACGTCAGGAAATAAGTAAAGGGATGAGAGTAGAAGTGTTCCAAAGGTTCTAGCCATAAAACAGCAGTGCCCCAGAGCCAGAGAACAGAGTGACAGTGTCTAAAGAAAAGATGTTTGTCAAAGAAATGAACAATTCTCTATGCTAGTTTCCATCTTAGGAAAAGGATTTTGGAGATGAACTCAGAAATTGCTTCAAGGGACAGAGATTCCAGAGAGACGACCAATACAAGGGATCTTACCTACTAAACCATAATTGGGAGGTGTCATAAGATCCACTGGGGTGAGAAACTCAAAAGTTAAAGGGAGAATCTTAGCAATCTAGGGCTTCAGTGATCAAGGAATGCCTCCTACAATCACGAGTGTTGGTTGCTCAAAATCCAAGCCAATCATACCTTAAAGAGCAGCTTGCTGGTGAGTAGAAGCTCAAGTTTGAATTAGGGCTCCAGAGATAGACACAGGGCTGTCCCCTTATAGTGTCCCTTGCTTGTGATGCTTTGTGTCTTTATGGAGGCCAAAGAGAAACACCCCAAGGTGTCCCTACGCTTTAGGCCAATGGGAAGATTCAGGACAAGAATTTAGCCCTAACTAACAAAAGCAAGAGACTAGAGACTCAAAATAGGAGAGCATCAAGGAGGAGATGAAAGATAGGGAACTGCCAAGTCATAGGGAAGAGTTACCCTGCCCAGGGCAAGGGATTAGCAGAGACCCTTGTGAATAAGACCCCTTGATTATTGTCAAAGAAAAGAGTTCTTCTGATGCAGAAAAGGATAAGCTGCTTTTGACAACGGCTTTTTCTCAGAAACAAGATGAAGTGCAGGAAAGTTGCCCAAAGTCTGTGTCAATCCCTGCACAGAGTACAGGCCCAGTTGAAACCAGAGCTCTTTTCATAGGCAGTAGGTATAGATACTAAAACATGTTTATGATAGTCATTGACCTGATCCTAGAGAAAAACCTGGAGCTTAGGCATGGACTTCTTGCATGGGATACTGGTCAGTACTATTTTTTTCAGGTTTGATTTTAGGATAGGACCTTGGGTTTTATGTCTATTAAAAATGCCTACTGGTGTCTAGCTTTATGCCTACTAAAAATAAAACTATTCCCTTTGGGTCAGCAAGTCTGTTTCTAGCAATTGATTATAATTATGTTAAATGATATTTTCCCAATGTTACTCACTGCAGCATTTATTATAATAATGATATCCTTGAGACTGGTTAAATACATTATGGTATATCTATATAATGGAATACTATCTAAAATAAAAACAAGGAAGTTTTTGATGTACTAATATAGAAATATTTCTAAGTCAGACTAGGTTAAAAAAAAACACCAAGGTATGCAATATTGTATACAGTATGTCACCATTAGTGTAAAAGAGAAGAATGTGTGTGTATGTGTGTGTGTGTGTGTGTGTGTGTGTGTTTGCATGTCTATGCATAGTGCTTCTACAAAGAGACAAAGAAAACTATTAATATTGTTTGTGAAGAGGAGAACTAGATGGCGAGTGTACAAAAGTAGAGGATGACTTCACTATATACCCTTTATAAGGTTTTGACTTTTAAACTTTGTGAATGTATTACCTAGTTTAAAAAAGTAAACAAAAAATAAATTTAAAAATCAAATAATAACAAAAGAACTTCTTTAGCCTTTTAGCAATAACCAAATCCCAGAAAGAACCAGATTTAATTAAACTCTGACATGTGAGTGAGGATATTGACTCAAATGTCACACAGGCATCTACCAGGGTCTATGTGAACTTCTTTGGAGACCTGGAATACTGATGACATAAATCTAAAATCTGTACATGAAATCATTCAGACACTGATTTAGCAAATTTCTACTGAACTACCATGACTTCATTGTCTAGTTGATAAAAAATAAGAGTTTTCTCTTAAAGTTTTTCTCTTCATAATCTGTAGCTTTTACCTCAATACAAAACAAACAGGCTTTCTTTTACATGGATATGATACAACTGAAGTCTGCACACCCCAAAGGTCAGAATGGAATCTTTCACGAGTAAACTGTAATTGCAGACAAAGAATCTTCTATATATGACAACATCATACAGTGCCAACTGAAGCAGTACTAAGACTTTTTGAAGCTGTTAGATTTCCTTAAGCATTTCTAAAACTTTTCACATGAGAAAGTAAGAAAGCAAAATATGGTATTTTAGGAATGAAACTCTGGCTAACAGGGTTATGGGGCGTCTGAGAAGTCACGGGATAGGTCTAACTTTCTCAGAGGGGAGGCTGCAATTGTTTTTTTTTCCCCTTTATTTCCAACATCTGCTCTTAAAATTAGTTCTGCACAAATGTTTGCAGATGCAGAGCAGCTGGCAGTCTTGCCTGCATTTTGCCCACTGGTGGATTATAAGCAAGTCACTGAAGTAGAGCTATTGAATTTTCCATTTGTGTTCTAGTGTTTTCAGGGAACTGGCAAATTTATGTTTAGGAACATTGGACTTAGAATGTTAACATCCTACTGAATACTGGTTAGAGATGGAGATATTCATAGCAGAATTGAAAGTTTACATCTAATCTCTCAAGGCAACAAGATTTGAAAATATACTCTCTTGCAGCCATTTGTAGGCAATTCCTTTTCATGTCAGTGTGGAATAAAGATATATTGTTCTATTTACATTAGTGCTTTCTGATTCATTTGATTTTTAAAATAAATCAGAAAAATAAACATGCCCTTCTTAATTAATCAAAAATGCAAAATAAAACAAGCTATAATTTTCATCTTTCAGAGTGGCAAAGATAAGAATGTCTCCAAAGCTAGGAAAAGAGAAAGGAACTCTCACATACTAATGGTTGGGAGTGTAAAATGGTAAAATTTTTCTGAAAGTAATATGACATTGTGTCAGAAATCTTAAAGATATTCATTACCCTTAGTATTAGTTGAGTACAGAGTTTATTTTAAAGAAATAGAGAGGTGTATAAATATTTATACAAAAAATATTCCCTAATTTTTTTCTTATATTACATACATAAGCCCAAATGTTAAACAACAGGTGAGTAATTAAATTGTAGCATATTGAAATGAGTTACTGTCCCTAGTACAACATAGAGAACTCTTATTTCAGCCAAATCCTTTAATAAGCCTGACTGATTTTGTTAAATGAAAAAACACTGATAAAAGCAGTGGTCTATTAGACATTATGCTTGCTCTCTGGTTTTCAAAGTTATTAAAGGGTAAAATTATTTCTTTTGTATCATGAACATGTTTGTTTTTAGACTAACTCCAGCTCCAATTCTTGAAAATTGAGAGTTTACAGCTTTCAGTTTGTTTTAGCATCTTACGGAATTGGTGACTAATATTACTAGTACTCAGTGGCCATAACAGCACAGTATAACATCAGCATGAACTCTTGGCTCCCATTCAAGAAACAAAATACAACAGTAATATTTAAAAGGGTGTGTATCCCTATTCCTAGAGACTACCTCAACAAAGAAAGGAATCTCCCTCCCTCTCAAAAGAGATTAATGATATCTACAAAAGGTTAAGTGGGTACAGGAACAATAACTAAAGAAGGCAGAGAATGGCCAGGTACGGTGGCTCACGCCTGTAATCCCCAGAACTTTGAGAGGCCGAAGCAGGCAGATCATTTGAGGTCAGGAGTTTGAGAGCAGCCTAGCCAACATAGTGAAACCCTATCTTACTAAAAACACAAAAAAATTAGCCAGGCATGGTGGTACATGCCTGT
>NW_016107455.1:1553006-1557816 GCF_001604975.1 Cebus imitator
AAACACACAGAACAAACATGGAGACAAGAAATAAAAAAAAAAAATAAGCCACAAATCCAGAAAAAAGGTTGAACTGTAGCATCATCAACTTCCAAGGCAAACAGCAATCAACTTTTACTATTGGTATAGGACACTGGAACTGAATACAGCAAATTTAAATTAATTGAAAACCCCCATCCAAGAGAAAGTTTCCTTCCATTTTCCAGTCTGTTTTTAGAAGAGGTTATAGACAAGTACAGAAATTACTATCAGTGACTGATCGACTTACTTAAACATGCTTCTAGGGAAAGTTCTTGGCAAATTTGATATATGGTCCAGTTTCCTACACTTTCTACATTTTTTTCCCTTAAGAGGGAAGTGTTCAAAATAATGATTGGTTTCCAGAAAAATTTATTAATAGGCTAAAGAAAGATATTTTATTAAAAGGGGTTTTCAGGCTGGGCACAACAGCTCATGCCTATAATCCCAGCACTTTGGGAGGCTGAGGCGGGTGGTTCACATGAGCTCAGTTTGAGACTAGCCTGGGCAACACGGCAAATCCCATCTCTACAGAAAATACAAAAATTAGCTGAGCATGGTGGTGCATGCCTGTAGTCCCAGCTACTCAAGAGGCCAAGGTGGGAGGATCGCTTGAGCCTGGGAGGCAGAGGTTACAGTAAACCCAGATTGTGTCACTGCACTCCAGCCTGGGTGACAGAGCAAATCTCTGTCTCAAAAAAAATGAGGAGGGTGTGGGTGGGTTTCAGAGTGACATGTTTAAATTAAAAAATAAATTTGGTTTGTTTTATAAATAAATATTTTGATAAGTTAGGCTAGGTGTCCCCACCCAAATCTCATCTTGAACTGAACTCCCTATAACCCTATAAGGGAGAGACCAGGCGGACTTAATTGAATCATGGGCAGTTTCCTCTATGCTGTTCTCATGATAGTGAGTGAGTTCTCATGAGATCTGATGGTTTTAGAAGGGATTCTTCCCTGCTTTGCTTGGCACTTCTCCTTCCTGCTGCCTGGTAAAGAAGATGCTTTGGTTCTCCTTCACCTTCCACCACGATTGTAAGTTTCCTGAGGCCTCCCCAGCCATGTTGAATTGTGAGTTGATTAAACCTCTTTATAAATTACCTAGTCTTGGGTATGATCTTATAGCAGCATTAGAACAGACTAACACTTTAATTATTTATGAATAAATAATTAAATTGCCTTTATGAGCTGTGAAAAGAACATAGAGATGCAGAATTCTCTGTGACTGTTAGGCAAGGCCTCTGTTAGATAATATCTAACTCAGTCAGAAAATTAAGTTAATTATAACACTGCAGATTTTCAAAAGATTGAGTTGGTCCTGAGCTCTCTTTTCTCTCCCTATAACTCTCCCCCAAGTGATTCCATTAGTCCCAGGACTTCTAATATCAACTATTTGCTAATGACTCCCAAATGTGCAGCTGCTTCTCAATTTAGGAGGCTAAATTCTGATAAAGTTAAAAAAATCATAGAGTCACAAAATCATTAGGTCAAACTATGGTAAGTTGGAGACTGTCTGTATATCACTCTCTCTAAACTCTGAACTCATATAATGAACTATGTGTCATCACCACAGAGAGTCTCACAGTCATCTGAAACTTATCATGTTAGAACTATACACCCCATTTCAACTTCCATTCTCTCCCCACAAGCCTGTCCAGGAATAGTATTCCTTATCTCAGAAAACAATGCAAACATACACCTCAGTTGCTCTAATGAGAAATCTGGAGTGATCCTTGACCCTTTGCCTCAAGCCGCCTGTTCAACTTATCAGTAAGCCCTGCAGGTTCTATACCCAAAATATGTCTTAAATTTATTTAACTCTTGTTGTCTCTGAGTATCCCCTCTTACCTGCAGTTGCCTCCCTACTGGCCTCCTTCTTTCCACCCTTATGTCCTATAGTCTCTTTTCCACACAGCATCCAAAGCCATCTTTTGAAAGCACAAACATGGTCACTCTCATGTTGAAAGCCTTTCAGTGGTATTCCCATAGTTCTTGGGGAAAAAAAATTCAAATTTCTCATTACAATTGGTAAAGCCTCATATGATTTCATCCTTGCCTACTTCTCTATAGTTTCCTCATTCAGCTCCACTACATTATGATCCAGCCACACTTTCCTCCCTTCAAGCTCCTCAAACATGCCAAACTCTCTCCCACCTTGAGGCTCTGAATATGCCTTTTGTTTAAATGACTCTTTTGCTTTTACCCTATGGCTGGCTCCTACTTATTCTTCAAACTTCACTCAGTATAACTCCATAATGGAGGCCTTGCCTGACATCCAATCTATGTACTGCTCCCTGTTTATTTCAGTCATAGAATTATCACAATGTGTAATTACAAATTTATATACAAATTTATAATAAAAACTATAAACAACTGATGAAAAAAGTTGAAGGAGACACCAAAAAGATGGAAAGATATTCCATGTTCATGGATTGGAAGAATCAATACTGTGAAAATGTTCATAGTACATACACAAAATAATCTACAGATTCAATGTAATTTATATCGAAATGCCAATGACATTCACAGAAATAGTAAAAACAACCCTAAAATTTATGTGGAACCATTAAAGACCCAGAATAGCCAAAGCTATCCTAAGTAAAAAACAACAACAACAACAAAAACTGGAGGAATCATATTACCTGACTTCAAATTATACTACAAAGCAATAGTAACCAAAACAGCATGGTACTGGCATGAAAACAGACACACAAACCAGTGGAACAGGAAAGAGAACCCAGAAAGAAATCCACACATCTACAGTGAACTCATCTTCAGGAAAGGTGTCAAGAACACACACTGGGGAAAAGATAGTCTCTTCAACAAATGGTGCTGAAAAACTGAATATCTATATGCAGAAGAATACAATTAGACCTCTATCTCACCACATACAAAAATCAAATATAAATTGATTAAAGAATTGAATCTAAGATCTCAAACTATGAAACCACTATAAGAAAACATTGGGGGAACTCTCTAGGATCTTGGACTGGGCAAAGATTTCTTCAGTAATATCCCACAAGCACAGACAACCTAAGCAAACATGGACAAATGGGATCATATCAAGGTAAAAAGCTTTTGCACAGCAAAGAAAATAGTCAACAAAGTGAAGAGACAACCCACAGAATGGAAGAAAATATTTGCAAACTACCAATCTGATGAGGGATTAATAACCAGAATACATAAGGAGTTCCAAACAACTCTATAGGAAAAAAAAATCTAATAATCCAATTAAAAAATGGGCAAAAGACTTGAATAAACATTTCTCAAAAGAAGACATACAAATGGCAAACAGGCATATGAAAAGGTACTCAACATCACTGATCATCAGAGAAATGCAAATCAAAACTACAATGAGATATCATCTCACCCCAGATAAAATGGCTTTTATTCAAAAGACAGACAATAATGAATGCTGACAAGAATGTGGAGAAAAGGGAACCCTTGTAAACTGTTGATGGTAATGTAAATTAATACAACCACTATGGAGAATAGTTTGGAGGTTCCTCAAAAAACTAAAAATAGAGCTACCATATGATCTAGCAATCCCACTGCTGCGTATATACCTGAAAGAAAAGAAATCAGTATATCAAAGAGGTATGTATATGTACCCCTATGTTTGTTGCGGCACTGTCTACAATAGCCAAGATCTGGAAGCAACCTTAGTGACTATCAACAGATGAATGGATAAAGAAAATGTGGCCCTTATATACAATGGAGATACAGTCATTTAAAAAATGAGATCCTGTCATTTGCAACAACATGGATGAAACTGGAGGTCATTACTTTAAGTGAAATGGCCAGGCGCAGAAAGACAAACATCTTGTATTCTCATTTATTTACAGGTCTAAAAATCAAAACAATTGAACTCCTGGAGATAGAGAAGGATGGTTACCAGAGGCTAGGAAGAGTAGCAGAGGGATAAGAGGGAGGTGAGGATGGTTAATGGATACCAAAATTTAAAAAAAAAAAAAGAATGAATAAAACCTAGTATTTGGCTCAGCAGGGTGGCTCACACCTATAATCCCAGCACTTTGGGAGTTTGCCAGATTGCTTGAGTCTAGCAGTTTAAGACCTGGGCAACATAGTGAGATCCTGTCTCTACAAAAAATTTAAAAATTAACCAGACATGGTAGCTTGTGCCTATAGTCCCAGCTACTCGGGAGACTAAGGTGGGAGGATTGCCTTAGTCCAGGAGGTCAAGGCTGCAGTAAGCCAAGATCATGCCACTGCACTCCAGTCTAGGTGACAGAGCAAGACCCTGTCTGGAAGATGGCACAACAGGGTGACTACAGTCAATAATAATTGTACATTTTAAAAGAACAAGAGTATAATTGGATTATAATACAAAGGATAACTGCTTGAGGGAGGGATACCCCATTTTCCATGATGTGATTTTTACACACTACATGCGTGTATCAAAAAATCTCACATACCCCATAAATATATATGCCAACAATGTACCCACAAAAATTAAAAAGAGAGAAAAATCCCAAATTTGTATGCGTGCTTAATTCTATCTTTACTACTACTATAGAAAAAGAAAGCTTCATGAGGAAATTATGCCTGCTTTATTCATCAATGCATACTTACTGCCTAGTATAGTGTGTGACACATAGTTGATGCTCAAAATATATGTTTAGAATAAATAAATCAATGGATGAAGATTTAAAAAAAAACAATTGGAGAAATAGATAGAAACAAAGATTTAAAACAGTATAGACTACAAATCTCCCTTACTACCTTATTCAGCATTCATATTTCTTCTAGATTTCTTTTTTTTTTTTTTTTT
>NW_016107455.1:1560291-1598240 GCF_001604975.1 Cebus imitator
GTAGATTAGGTCTTTTCACATAGTCCCATATTTCTTGGAGACTTTGCTCGTTCTTTTTTATCCTTTTTTCTCTAATCTTGTCTTTTTGTTTTATTTTATTAAGTTGGTCTTCGACCTCTGATATCTTTTCTTCTGCTTGATCAATTCGGCTGTTAAAACTTGTGCATAGTTCGCCAAGTTCTTGTGTTGTGTTTTTCAGCTCCATTAATTCACTTATATTCCTCTCTAAATTGTGTGTTATTGTTAACATTTCGTCAAACCTTTTTTCAAAGTTCTTAGTTTCTTTGCATTGGGTTAGAACAAGTTCTTTTAATTCACAGAAGTTTCTTATCATCCACTTTTTAAAGCCAGCTTCTGCTAATGGAACACAGTCTTTCTCCATCAGGCCTTGTTCTGTTGCTGATGAGGAACTGTGATCCCCTGTAGAGGGAGAGGCGTTATGAGTTTGTGTATTCTCAGCCTTTATTAGGCTGGTTTCTTCCCTTCGTTATAAATTTATCCATCTGTGGTCTTTATAATTACCGTCTTTATAGTTGAGTTTCTGAATGGACGTCCAACTTGTTGATTCCCGGCGCTAAAATCTGAGCAACCCACTACGCCGGCCAAAACAGCGGCTTTAAGATTGATGGTGCTTTTCTGACTCTGCACCAAGAACCGCCACACCAGGCAGCGGCAAAACCGCTTCACCGGCCTCAAGAGTGGCGCTGGCGACATGTGGGGCTCCTCCGCTGGGAATCTCCTGGTGCGTGAGCAACAAAAATTGATCTGAAAGTGTGGCGTCCTCTCGTTCTCTGCTCTTTCAGTGGGAGCTGCAATCCCGAGCTGCTAGTGATCAGCCATCTTGGATCTCTCTCACAGATTTCCTATATACCCCTGCCTCCACACATGCATATACCCTCCCCCATTTTCAACATCTTCTACCAGAGTGGTACATTTGTTACAATTGATGTGCTGCTCATTTTCTCATTCATTCCAATATGAACTGAATACCTACTAGGTGTTATTGTGAACAACTGGACTTTAGAAAGAAAATACAACTCATCCTTAAAGTTAATAAATACTCCCAGAATCAAACAAAACCTAACCTGAGAGAGAACAGACCACCTGAAACAAAGAAGATCAACTGTCTTTTTCTTTGTGAAGTCTGCTCTAACAGCATGTGACATTGATCTGAGCCTCCAGCCAATCAGAAAATCATCAAAACAAGATGCAATGTTTCCAAATCCCAGCCAAGGCTCATGAAAATTAAGCTGGTGAAAGCAATGCCACAAATGTAATGTTGGGCATACTAAATTTTGACACCTAAAGATGAAAGAGACTGGAATGTTAAAAAGATAAAATATGTGTTCAAAAATGTATTGTTACAAAACAATTTGTTCATGAGACTCAAATAAAAATAAGAGCAAACAAATTGCAAAAACAACTCAATATACTGTATACACATCCTGCTAGGATGAAGAGCCTTCTAGTCATTCATTCAACCAATCATCCATCCATCCATCCGTCTATTATCCATCTAACTAGCCGGCCATCAAACATCACTGAGTGCCTACTAAATGTTGGGCACTCTGCTGAACAGTGTACAAGACGGATAACGTAGTCTCCACTCTAAAGTTACTTTCAGTTTAGTACTGGAAGTAAAATATAATTACAAGGTAGAAAGAAGTTACAGTCTGCTCAAGGTTTAGGGAGGGCTTTGTGGAGAAGAGATGCTTGAACTGGGCACTGACACACCTAGAAGATGCAGACATACAGAAATGTGAGGAGAGTGCACTTGTGCGTTCTGAGTATAGGCAGTGAGTTGAATTCTTTAGAGAGGATAAATAAAATCCAAGTTTCACCCTGGAGTCTAGGATTCTGCTATTAATGCAGCCCTCTTTTAGCATAAACACTGGGATACTTCCTACTTCTAAACTATAAAATTGAGCTAATACTACTCTCCTCCCTGACTGGGATTTTGTGAGGAATTTTATTTATTTATTTACAATGAATAATATAGCCAGAAGAAGATTCTTTTCCCAAATTTTAATAGGTGTAAAAGAATTTTACACAGTATAGTCTCATTCCTAGTCTCTCCTTAATAAATTTTGCATGAGCCATAGTACTTTCTCTAGCCAATATGATGAATAAATAATTCCTCAAAGTATCATAAAATTCTTTGGCCTCCTCATATGTGTCCTAACCTTATTGAGTTAACAACAGATATGAGACACAGCAACTACCTTGGAGATGAAACAGGAAGACAGAAAACACACTCAGGTGAATTCATTTGCTGCCACCAAGAATATAAGTTAATTATTAACATAAAAAGTAATTCTCAGAAACTGGAAGGGGTGTTATACGGATTTAGTTTACCTCACACAGAGCAGGGAACTGAGACTGGAAGAGAGGCAGTGATCTGCCCAAGATTGCCCAGCCAATTAATGGCAGACTTGGGGCTTTCATTTCTGGTCCAGCGTCTTTTTCTGTCTTTCTCTTTTCCTTCTTTCATTCTCTTTCTCTTTCTTCCTCTCTTTCTTTCTCTCTTTTCTTTCCTTTCCTCTTTTTTTTGTTTTTCCAGACAGGGTTTCACTCTGTCACCCAGGATAGAATACAGTGACACAATCACAGCTGCAGACTCGACTCCCCTAGGCTCAAGTGTTCCACCTCAGTCTGCCGTGTAGCTAGGACTACAGGTGTGGACCACCAAGACCAGCTAATTTTTCTATTTTTTGTAGAGACAAGGTCTCACTATGTTGCCTAGGCTGGTCTCAAACTCCTGGGCTCCAGCAATCCACCTGCCTTGGCCTCCCAAAGTGCTGGGATTATAGGTATGAGCCAACACACTGGGCCCATTTTATTCTTTAAACCAGAGGCTGAAACTGGAAGCTCCCTGTAGAACTGTTCCGTATAACTCTCATGGTATATATTTTTAACTAATCTGATTTTTAGACAAGAGATACACAGAGACTACAACAATTCCCTAAATCTTATATAGGCCCAATTCATATATTCACGCTGCCTGCCTGGCTTTGGTAAGCAAATGAGTTCTGACTCTTGCTTTACACTGTGCCATCCTATCTAATAGTACATGCTGAATTTAATTAAGAAAGTTACTTCCCTCCCATCTCAAATCTCAAAGGCAAATGGTTTTTTCTTTTCCCTAAGAATACTACCTCATATTTGAGTAATACTTTCATAAAAATAACATTCTTTGTGTAGGACATTTTATAAAGATACAAAGATAAGCGAATGTGCTCATGGTTATAAAGCTAATTAGGGCTAGGCCTCAGGATTCCTGGCTCAGTTCTGAAGTCTTTTTATTAATATTAAGCCTTGAGCCCAAAGGACCAAACGCATATCTCACAACAATTTACTTATGGCTCAATTATTTGTCTTCAGAAAAATATTTATATCAAAGTAAAATGAACATATTGAGTTCTGAATAACATCTTTCATAGGTATAAGGAAATCTAAAAGAAACAGGGTAGTATCTGTGTGCCCATTATATATTCTAAATTGTGATTGTCTTCAAATATAAACATGTAACCAGTTATCACAAATGGAATGTAAGAATAACAAAGTGTTAAATGATTAAAGATTTTTTAAAGACACAAAGACTAGAAACTAGAATTTGATACGCTGCCACCATCTGTACATATATGAAGTATTGAAGATTTCCCAAACCCCAGTTATAGTAGCTATAAGTTTATTGTCAGTTGGCCACCAAAGAATAATAGAATAGTTTTACAGTGAAAAGGAGAAATAAAACTCCTTCATTAAACTCCTTATATTAAATGGAGTTAGGGAATTGTGAACCATCTGTAATGCCTATTTTCCCTATTACCTTATTAATAAACTGAAATAATTATGAAAAGTATACTTGGCAGATGAAATCAGAACTTGAAAATTCCCCCAAAACTTTAAAATGAACTCAAACTTTTACAGGCTTCAAGGAGAAAAACAAACAAACAAACAAATATCTCCAAACATTTTCATTGAGGAAAAAAACCACATTATTTGCTTCCTTAAGATGTACAGGAAGTCATTTGGTTACAGAACTCAATGGCTGAAAACATAGCTGTCCTATTACCTGAATAGCTATACAATGCCAGTTTTAACTTATTCTAAAATAAGAATGTAATTATTAACATTTGGAAAATGATGTCTGGAGCATACTCACTGCTATTACTGATGGAAGCGTAAACTGATACAACTATTCTAGAAAGCAATTTGGCACACTTACCAAAAACCTTTCAAAAGTTCACAGGCTTTTCTCTAGTAAATCCCTTTTCATGTGCACAATTTCTTTCTCCTACTATCATTACCATCAAATGAATCCAACAAATTTGAAATCACCAAGGATCTGTAACTGGCCTGAAGATAGTAGCCTGGACTTTTCCCCACACCTCATTATATACTCAAGGTAGCATTCTATTCTCACATGGCACTTTACAATACATGCTTTTAAATAAATATGCTCCGGCCAGGCATGGTGACTCATGCCTGTAATCCCAGCACTTTGGGAGGCCAGGGCAGGTGGATCACAAGGTCAGGAGTTTGAAACCAGTTTGGCCAACATGGTGAAACACTGTCTCTATCAAAAATATAAAAATTAGCTGGGTATGGTAGCAGGTGCCTATAATCCCAGCTACTCAAGAGGCTGAGGCAGGAGAATTGTTTGAACCTGGGAGGTAGAGGTTGCAGTGAGCCAAGCTCATGCCACTGCACTCTAGCCTGGGTGACACAGCGAGACTCCATCTCAAAATAAATAAATAAATAAATAAATAAATAAATAAATAAAATAAAGATGCTTCCAGCTGGAAGTCTACCAAGTTATCATCAACAACAATTTTTTTTTTTTTTTTTTTTGAGACAGAGTTTTGCTCTTGTTGCCCAGGCTGGAGTGCAATGGCGCGATCTTAGCTCACAGCAACCTGCAGCTCCTGGGTTCAAGTGATTCTCCTGCCTCAGCCTCCCAAGTAGCTGGGATTACAGGCGTGCGCCACCATGCCTGGCTAATTATGTATTTTTAGTAGAGACAGGGTTTCTCCATGTTGGTCAGGCTGGTCTCGAACTTCCGACCTCAGGTGATCTGCCCACCTCAGCCTCCCAAAGTGCTAGGATTACAAGTGTGAGCCACTGTGCCCAGCCAATTTCTTATTTAAAAAAATTTTTTTTTGTAGAGACGGGGTGTCACTATGTTACTCAGGCTGGTCTTGAACTCCTGGGCTCAAGCAATCCTCTCACCCCAGCCTCTCAAAGTTTTTTTATTAAAGGCATGAGCCACCACGCCCAGCCCAATTTTTTTTTTCTTTTTTTTTTTTTTTTTTTAGACAAAGTCTCACTCTTGTCCCCGAGGAATGCAATGGTGCAATCTCAGCTCACTGCAACCTCCGCCTCCTGGGTTCAAGCGATTCTCCTGCCTCAGCCTCCCAAACAGCTGGGATTACAGCTGCCTGCCACCACACCTTGCTAACTTTTGCATTTTAAGTACAGACAGAGTTTCACCATGTTGGCCAGGCTGGTTTTGAACTCCTGACCTCAGGTGATCTGCCCGCCTCAGCCTCCCCAAGTGCTGAGATTACAGGCATGAGCCACTGTGCTCAGCCCAATTTTTTTCTTAATGGCCAAATGATATTCTTATGCCTAGAATCCTTTTGTGGTTCAAAAGCATGATGTTTTCATGCTATTGTGTAAGATGTGACTCCCTTAACTTATTTACAACATTGGTACATTGTCTGATGTGAAAAGAAAGAAAATAGAAAAGAAAAAAGGAAAAAAAAAACTCTTATGCCTAGTAACAAGTTGGATTTTGGTACAGTAAAAGGCACCTATTAAAAACTGGTATTAATTTTTAGAGTTAATAAGTTTAAAAAATTTAAACTCTGAGTAATGAGTACCTTTTATATTTTGGGCTATGTCTTTGTAATTCACACATTTTCCAAATCCTATGTTAGTTGTAATTTTATTGAGTGCCCACTATGTGCTTAACAGCTGTAAAAAGAAGAAAAGATTTAAAAGAAACAGAAGACACATTATCCTATCGTATTTCAGAAAGGCTTTTGCTAGTCTCTGTAACAGTCAGGGCAAGCAGTTTAGTCTTAACTAAATATACATGACAATTATAATATCCAAATATAAGTTATACTGTATATAAATAGAAATTTTCATCTATATATGACAAATTGATAAAACTGCACATTGGATATACTTTAAGTTCTCCTGGAGTAAAGAATGGGAATGTCATCCTGTACAGTAAGGTTAAATCATAACAGGAAATGGATATTTAAGTCACAAAGGATGAGTTAACTCTCTTCCTAGCCAGCCTAACTTCTTCTCTTCCAGACTAACTCCTTATTTAGTGTTTTAGAGCACTCCCCTGAGACCTGTTCCTATCAATTATCTCCAGTCTCACTTTTGTCTTCTATGTCTTTCCCTACCACCATTACTTTGGTTCATTTCCTTTAGCACAGAAACATTTTTCAAGTCTACTGCATACTTTAAAAACAAGAAAAATCTTTATTTGACCTTGCATTCCTCCATCTAGATATAATCCTTTTTCTCCTTCTATTCATGAGAACTCTCTGAAAATGAATGTTCTATCTTCACTGTTTCTTTATATATATAAAGAAATATATATTTAAATATATATATGAAGAGAGAGACAGATGGACAGACAGGTTCTTGCTATGTTGCCCAGGCTGGTCGCAAACTCTCCTGGGCTCAAGCAATCCTCCCACCTTGGCCTCCGAAAGTGCCAGGATTACAGGTGTGAGCCACCGCACCCGGCCTATATTCACTATTTCTGTTTGATCAATTTTCAACCTACCTCAATCAGGCTTCTCTGTCCCCTCTCTACTGAAACTACTCTAGCCAAAGTCACAGGTGGCTTCCACACTACCAATTCATAACACTTTTCTTTTATTATTGAATTTCTCAGTTGCATTTGACAGAATTGGACCATTCATTTCTTCCTAAAACTTTTGGTACATGATTTTCTACTGGTCTTCCACAAATTGCTTTCTGATTCCTCCTTTCAGTCTGTCAAATTCTCCTTTTCTACTTTTACCCTTAAATATGGGGGCTCTCAGGGTTCTGTCCTTGGTATCTATTTCCATGGGCATTCCTTGTGTGATGTCATCTATCTCAGAGCTTCAAGAGCCTACAAACATTACTTTAGAATATTTTCATCACTGGTCTTCTTGGATATCTTACTGCCTAACTGGAACATGTTTGCTAACATATTCCACAGGATTATATACCTCACCTGGTCCACAGCTGAACTCATCTTCCCACCAAAGCTTTACTTCTTGTATATTTGTTAATATCATCCGCCATCTGCTCAACCCAACCAAGCTCAAACTCTTCAAGGGTTAACAAGTCTTCTCTCTTTATCTCACCTCGTAATCCATCATCAGGCCCCTACCACTTTACTTTTAATGTATTTCTCTAATCTATCTCATCCTCTCTATCCCAACCACAATTGCCTTAGTTTGAGCCTATGTTAATTCTAGGACTTGGCAACTGCAACAATCCACTCTAAAGTGTAACTCTGATCTTACATCTCTCATAAAACTTTTATGTTCCTCAGTGCTAAAAGCAGTATTTCTTGTTTTAAGGTTACTTGTGGATGCTTGTAAACATGCATATTCCTGGGTCAATCTGCATTTTTATATATTTTTCAACTTATTCTGATGCAATGTAAAGCTGAAGTACAGGCTGAAGTTTAAGTTTAAATTTCTTACCAAGGCATAAAACGTCTCCCAGTCTTGGCTCTTGCCTACTTAGTTCTCTAATCTAGCACTTCCCTTTTTCTCCCATCACGTGCTTTATTATCTAGAGTACTGAATTCATCTGCACTTATCCAAGTGTCATTGGCTTCCATGCTTTTGCTCTTTCTTCACTTCACCAAGTCTTATGCAACCTATTGAATATTATGCTTTTTTTCTATCAAGCAGGTACTAACTTTTAACTCTTAGGAAGGAGTGGAGATAGAATCAGTTGCAGTGGGAGGTGACTGAATCATGGAGGTGGGTTTTTCCTGTGCTGTTCTCCTGATAGTAAGTCTCACGAGATCTGATGGTTTCATAAAGGGGAGTTTCCTGCACATGCTCTCTTGCCTGCCCCCATGTAAGATGTCCCTCTGCTGTTCCTTCTTCTTTCACCATGATTGTGAGACCTCCACAGCCATGTGGAACTGTGAGTCCATTAAAGCTCTTTCCTTTATAAATTACCCTTGAGTATGTCTTTAGTAGGAGTGTGAGAACAAACTAATACAGTAAATTGGTATCAGGTATTGGGACACTGCTATAAAGATACCTGAAAATGTGGAAGCAACTTTGGAACTGAGTAACAGACATATGTTGGAACAGTTTGGAGGACCCAAAAGAAGACAGGAAAATGTGGAACTTCCTAGAGACTTGGAGGGCCCAGAAGACAGGAAAATGTGGGAAAGTTTGTAACTTCATAGAGACTTGTTGAATGGCTTTGACCAAAATGCTGATAGTGATATGGACAATAAGGTCCAGGCTGAGGTAGTCTCAGATAGAGATGAGGAACTTGGGAACTGGGGCAAAGGTGACTCTTGCTATGTTTTAGCAAAGAGACCGGTGGCATTTTGCTCCTGCCCTAAAGGTCTGTGGAACTTTGAACTTGAGAGAGATGATTCAGGGTATCTGGTGGAAGAAATTTCTAGGTGGCAAAGTGTTCAAGAAGAAGCAGAGCACAAAAGTTTAGAAAACTTGCAGCCTGATGATGTAATAGAAAATAACCCATTTTGGGGGGAGAAATTCAAGCCTGCTGCAGAAAGTTGCACAAGTAACAAGGAGCTGAATGTTAATCACCAATTATAGCACTCCTTTGACCTCTATTACACAGTTCTGAAGACACTTTGCCAAGAGTATATAGTATCTTTAAGTACTAAAGCTGGACAGGACCTTAGAGATTAAAGATTTTTTTTTTCTCAGATAAGAAAACCAGGCTAGAGAGATGAAAAGATTGACCAGAGCCAAAGTTAAGTGGTAGCAAAGCCGGATGAATGGCTCTCCTTGCCAGCCAATGTAATTTCTTCAACATCATGCAGCTTATACTACTTTGGGGCTACCTATTTTACTTAATAATATCCCTATAGAGGATATTTTGTTAACAATACCTGGGATCGGCCGGGCACGATGGCTCATGCCTGTAATCCCAGCACTTTGGGAGGCCGAGGCTGGTGGATCACCTGAAGTCAGGAGTTCAAGACCAGCCTGGCCAAGATGTTGAAACCCCATCTCTGCTAAAAATACAAAAAAATTAGCCAGGCATGGTGGCAAGTGCCTGTAATCTCAGCTACTCGGGAGGCTGAGGCAGGAGCATCTCTTGAACTCAAGGGGCGGAGGTTGCAGTGAGCCATGATCGCACCACCGCACTCCAGTCTGGGTGACAGAGTGAGACTCCGTCTCAAAAACAAACAAACAAAAATACCTGGGATCAGCAATTCATTAGTGTTATAAAAGGAAGCTATTAGCATAAAACACAATAAAAAAAAATTGGAGCAGGCATGGAAATTTTTGTACATCTTAGATATTGTAATTATAAAATTATTTTGTGATTAATAGAGGATAAACTTAAGCTAAAGCTCAAGAATAAACAAAAACAAAACAGAGTACTTTAGGTGTATTTCCTAGGTCCTATTTCCTAGATACACCAAAAATAACATGGAATTCAAAACTGGTATTTAAGACAAAAAAGAATAAGACAGGCCAATCTTTGGTACGTCCTGTTAAGACAATGGGCTCTGAAGCTGGATTGCCTGGGTTCTAATCTGTTCTACTCCTTATCTGTGCCTCAATTTCCTCATCTGTAAAATGAGGATGGTAATAGTATACATCTTCAGAGGGTAGTTGTCAGGACTGAATCAGATCATATCGGTAAAGAGCTCAGAACAGTGCCTGGTATAGAGTAAGCCAATGTTGGTTGTTTTTATCTCTTTCTCTTTGAAGAGAAGAAACCTCTGGTCATCATAGCACAGGGAATAGACCTACTTTTATTTAATTAGTTATTTAGTTGTAAAAATACTATTATTTAATACATTACATAAAACTATTTTGGGATGTACAGACTGTATAAGATATTAATTAATTAATTAATTGAAACTATTTATAATACCACCACCAAATGGCAATTGGTTTCAAATTTAAAGTATTTCAATCAAACTTTTACACAATGATATGGTTTGCTCTGTCCCCACCCAAATCTCATCTTGAATTGTAGCTCCCACAATATCCACATGTCATGGGAGGGACACACAGGGTAGTATTTGAATCATGGGGGTGGGTCTTCCCTGTTCTGTTCTCATGATAGTGAATAAGTCTCATGAGATCTGATGATTTTATGGAAAGGAGTTTCCCTCCACAAGCTCTCTCTCTTTGCCTGCTGCCATCCATGTAAGATGTGACTTGCACCTCCTTGCCTTCCACCATGATTGTTAGGTCTCCCCAGTCATATGGAACTGTGAATCCATTAAACCTCTTTCCTTAATAAATTATCCAGTCTTGGCGATCATTAAAAAATCTGGAGACAACAGATGCTGGAGAGGATGTGAAGAAATAGGAACACTTTTACACTGTTGGTGGGAGTGTAAACTAGTTCAACTATTGTGGAAGACACTGTGGTGATTCCTCAAGGATCTTGCCATGTATATACCTACGCGTGATCTGCACATGTACCCCAGAACCTGTTCTTGTTGCCTCTGGCTTCACGGCATGGGTATTCTGCAGAAATGTCTTTCCTCATAAGGAGCAAAGCACACACAACTGCTTCCAGAAGTTGGAGAAGCTCAGGATCAATGTGAGACACTGGGCTAAAGCTTTGAAGGACATCCTGTTTCCATGGGAGAGAGGAACATACCTGTGGAAGAGATTTGAGTTCCAGAGACACTGGCGATAAATCTGTATAGGTTTGCAGCACCCTCAACTCTTGCCTCTTCATAAGGATTTCCATTAAGGGGTATAAGGCAGGAGATTTTGGAGCAGGAATGAAGGTTTATCAAAAAGTTTTAGAACAGAAAGGAAAGGAAGGAAGGAAAAGAAGAGAAGTACAACCTGGAAGAGAACTAAGTGGGAGACTTCTAGACCTACTTTTAAATGGTCTTCTGCAGTTCAGGTTAGGGAATGCTATTATTAAATGCTAATTTTAGAAAAGAAATAAGTGCTTTCAGCTTCTTTTTAATGTAATTTAATGTAAAGAAAACATTTCCTTATCTTTTATAAAAAATAAGATGACCTTACAGAGCACAGTGTCATTTTTACAGATTAGTATTATGTGAAGATCATGAAAGAAACTATGCTGAGGCCAGGTGTGGTGACTCATGACTGTAATTCCAGCATTTTGAGAGGTCAAGACAAGAGGATCACTTAAGCCCAGGAGTTTGAGACCAGACTGGACAATGTAGTGAGACCCCATTTTTACAAAAAAATTTAAAAATTAACCAGGCAGAGTTGTTCATGCCTGTAGTCCCAGCTACTCAGGAGGCTGATGCAGGGGAATTACTTGAGCCCAGGAGGTTGAGGCTGCAGTGAGCCATGATCAACGCCACTGTGTTCCAGCCTTGGGGACAGAGTAAGACCCTGTAAGAGAAAAACCATAAAACTGTCAGAAGAGTCTGACCAAGGCAGCTTATTATGCCTGTAATTCTAGCACTTTGAGAGGCCGAGGCAGGCGGATCATTTGAGGTCAGAAGTTCAAGGCCAGCCTGGCCAACATGGTAAAATGCCATCTCTACTAAAATACAAAAATTAGCTGGGCATAGTGACACATGCTTGTAATCCTAGCTACTCAGGAGGCTGAGGCAGAAGAATTGCTTGAACCTGGGAGGCGAAGGTTGCAGTGAGCTGAGAGATCATACCACTGCACTCCAGCCTGGATGACAAGAGAGAGACTCTGTCTCAAAACAAACAAACATATGAGTAAAGAAGAAGAAAACATAGGGGTAAATCTTCATGATGTAGGATTTGCCAAAGAATTCTTAGATATGACAACAAAAGCATGAACAACAACAAAAAAATAGGTACACTGAATTTCATCAAATTTAAAACTTTTGTGTTTCAAAGGACACCATAAAGAAAGTAAAAAGACAATCCACAGAATGGGATAAATAGAGTATTTGCAAATCACATATCAGACATGGGACTTGTATCTGGAATACATAAAGAACTCTTACAACTCAGTAAGAAAAAGACCAAAAGCCCAATTTAAAAATGAGCAAAGGCCAGCCTGGGCAACACAGTGAGGCCCCATCTCTACCCGCCCCTGACAAAAAAAAAAAAATCAGCCAGGTATGAGATCAGACACCAGTACTGAGGCAGGAGGATGGCTTGAGCCCAGGAGTGTCAGGTTGCAGTGAGCTGCGATTGTTTCACTACATTCCAGCCTCGGCAACACAGCAAGATCTTTGGTCTCTAAAAAATTCTTAAAATTAAAAAAAATTAAAAATGGGCAAAGGATCTGAATTTCTCATGTGAGGAAGACATACAAGTGGCCGGTAAGCACATGAAAAGATGTTCAACATCACTAGCCACCAGGTAAATGCAAACCCAAACTGCAATGAGATAATACTTCATATTCACAAGAATGGCTAGAATCAGAAGTCAGGCAACAACAAGTATTGATGAGGATGTGGAGCAATCAGAGCCCTCATACAGTGCTGGTGGGAATGTAAAATGGTGCAGCTGCTTTGGAAAACAATCTGGCAGTTCTCCAGATAAACAGAGTTATCATATGCTCTAGCAATCCCACTCCTAGGTATATGCCCAAGAGAAATGAAAACATATGTCCATACAGAAATTTGTACACAGATGTTACAGCATCATTGATAATAGCCAAAAGATGGAAACAACCTAAATGTCATCAGTGGATGAAAGGATAAAACACTATTATTATTTGGCCATAAAAAGGAATAAAGTGCTAACACAGGCTATGGCATAGATAAGCCTTGAAAACATTATGCTAACTGAAAGAAGCCAATCGCAAAGACCACATATGATCCCATTCATAGGCAAGTCCAGAATAGGTAATTTTTAGAGATAGAGATCAGCGTTTATTTAGGACTGGGCAGAAGTTTGGGGGAGATAGAGTGGTCATAGATAAAGGGGTTTCTTTCTGAGGTGATGAAAATATTCAAAAATTGACTGTGGTGATGGGTGCATATATCTGCGAATATACCAAAACCAGTGTTTTTACTGTACAGTATTTGAATTATATTTCACTAAAGCTGTTAAAAAACAAGAAGTCTAAAAAAAGTCTTTAAAAGATCATCTTGTGAGAAGCACCTGGACATATACTCCTCTGATATAGGTTTAACTATGGACACTTTCGCTATGTTCAGTGTAAGGACCAGCCTGGATCAGGCCTAATCATAGGCTGGAATCCCTGCACCAGTACTCTTCATGTGTTAGTGCTTACCGGAATCACCCAAGAGCCTCTTAAAAACACACAATCCTAACTATATCAAGAGAAATTGAGTGGGACAGAGATGAAACCCACATATCTGCTCTGTTTAAGTTCCCACATCAATCTAGTACAGGTGGTTAGCAACCACATTTAATACAAATATTTCTCTGCACTGTTATCTATATAAAACCAATCAGATTTAGCCTTTACTTCTAAATAAATTCTTTTTTTAAAAAGCAATGAAAGAATGAAACAACAAAAGCACAGATTTATTGAAATGAAAGTACACTCCACAGAGTGAAAGCAGGCTTGAGTAAGCAGCTCAAGAGCCCTAAATAAATTCTAAATTCTAAATGTTGAACATTATGTCCTAGTAATAAAAAAAGAAAACAAGATAGCCTTCAAACTTCTGACTTGTGAAAAGCAGACCAAAGTTAACTGCAGAATTTCCAGACTTCTCATTTGACCAAAAGGGCTATTCAATTACAGACAAAAGAAACATAATTAGCTAAAATTACAGAGCAGAACTGCATCATTATATAGTGACCCACTCCAAATCAAAAGGTCTCCGAACAGACCACACCATGAATACCTGGTACCACTAAGAATAATCTTGCACAATTTTATGGTTATAATCCAGAATCTTATGTTCTGACCAGCCCATTAACTTTCTAGATTCTGGTTAAAACCCATCTTCAAACTGAAAAGATTTTGTATGAACAATATATAGCTGAAGATATCTACCACTAAGATGCTTTATAAAATTAGGAAAATGGCTTTTAGAATTTAAAAAGTACACAAATGAAGTAACAGCAAACTTTTTTTTTTTTTTTTAAGAGATAAGGTCTTGTTCTGTTGCCCAAGTTGGCCTTGACCTCCTTGGGCTCAAACAATCCTCCTGCCTTAGTCTCCTAAGTAGCTGGGGACTACAGACCTGCCCCAGCGAATAGCAGACATTTTAAATAGTAAATACATATAAATTTAAAACATCTAAAAGTTTCCAAAGCAGCCCCTACCCTCACCTCACCTATAAAAGAAATTCTAAGTACAGAAAAGATACCCCAAAGTTTGTAAACTGCTTCCCTGGTGTGGATGAGGGTGGTGTTTTTAGACTTTCAGGTTATTTACTCTTAATTCCTGAAAAGTCTGGTTTTCTAGTTGAAAACAGGTATGAAGCAGTAAAGTAAAAGTAAAGAGCTGCTAGAGGAAGGCACAATGGCAGTACGGAATGTGAACAGCCACCACTGTGAAAATGAAGAGGAAGAGTCAGTAAAGCTATACAAAGTAGATCCAAGTTGGTCTGAAGTTTACGGGTCACTGTTAAGCTTATTAACATTGTCTCCCCCAATGACCATGACTGGCTAGCTTTAAAATTTTTTTGTAAATTAAAATAAAAAGTAGACCTAAACACAAAAACAAAAAATAACAATTCTACTAGGAAAAGAAGATCCTAAGGGCATTTCTGTACTAGAGCTCAGTGTAATACTATTCAACCTTTCAAACCTCTGCCCTCTGGAACCTCTCTCCTCTCATTTTCTCCACAATCTTGCTCCATGAATCACTCCCTCTTCCCTTATCCTTTTCTCTCCTAATGATCCCTTCCCCTCAGCAGAAAAATATTCTCAAGTATCTTCCAAATAACCCAAAACAGCCTTTCTCTCACCCTAAGTTGCCCTCTGGCTACTTCTCTTTTCCTTCTAAGACAAGGTTTTAGAAGTCTCTACTTGCTACCTTCCTTTCCTCACCACTCATTTACCTTCTAACCTGCTGCTACTGGTCTTCTGACCACCCACTCCACTAAAGCTGATCTTACAAAAGTCACTAGTATCCTCCTAATTGCCAAAGTCAATGGACTTTCTACTCTTCCTTCTCTTGACCTTCCCAATACATCTGACCCAACAGTGCACACTTCCTTCCTGAAACTCCCTCTTTGCTTAGAGTCTGTGATGCTACACTCACCTGAATTTCATCCCAACTAGAGTATCTAATCCTGGAATGTCAATGTCAATGGAATTTAGGCCAAAAAAAGGGTGGGGGAGAATTGCTATAGTCTGAATGTATCCCTCTAAAATTCATATGCTGAAACTTAATCACCAACATGATCGTATTAAGAGGTGGGGCCTTCAAGAAGTGATTAAGTCAGAGGCCGGAGCCCTCATGAATGGAATTAATGGCCTTATTTCTTGTATAAGTTAACATTGTTCTTGATGTTCTTTTTCAGTCTATTTTGCAGCATTTTCCTTCAGTAGCCTCCCAAATGTCCCATTCCCCAAAAGTCCATCTTTAGGCCTCTCCCATCTCACACCTTAGCCACCTTTTAGTTCTCCACTTGTCTCATGCTACCTTCTCCATAAGTGATCTCATTCATATCCTCATGGCTTCAGTACAGCTTTAGAGTCTACAAGTGCTCTGTTGCTTACTAACTGTGTAACCTTGGATCTTGATTTCTTAATCTATAAAATGAGAATAATAATAATTCATAAGTACTAAATGACATACATAAAGTTTCTGCCACAGTGCCTGATCTATTTAAGCAAAGGCTCAATAAATGGTCACTATCATTTTTTTCTTTCTCCAGCCTCGATTGCCTTACTGAGTAACACACGTATCTATTCATCTTGGGATTTTCCTTTGCTTGTTTTATATATAGTCATCTCTTGGTATCCACAGGGGATTGATTCCAGGACCCCTACAGATATCAAAATCCACAGATGCCCAAGTCCCTGTTATAACATGGCATACTGTTTGCATATAAGCTAGGTGCATACTCCCATATGCTTTAAATCATCTTTAGATTACTTACAATACCTACTAATTGCTGTTATACTTTTTTTTTTTTTTTTTTTTTATACAGAGTTTTGATCTTGTTGCCCAGACTGGAGTGCAATAGCATGATCATGGCTCACAGCAACCTCTGCCTCCCAGGTTCAAGCGATTCTCCTGCTTCAGACTCCCAAGTAGCTGGGATTACAGGCATACACCACCATGCCTGGCTAATTTTGCATTTTTAGTAGAGACAGGGTTTCTCCATGTTGATCAGGCTGGTCTCGAATTCTCGACCTCAGGTGATCCGCCTGCCTCAGCCTCCCAAAGTGCTGGGATTACAGGCATGAGCCACCGTTCCAGGTCACTATTTTTTATTTGTATTATTTTTTATTACAATATTATTATTTTTATTGGGGTTTTCCCAGGTATTTTCAATCCAGAGTTGGTTGAATCTGTAGACGCAGAACTTCCAGATACAAAGGGGTGATTATTTTTCTCAAACTGAAGATGTTCACCACCCACTCCCACCACTTAAACTGGTCCCAGTATTCTTTATCTCAGGGTATGGAACCACTATCCACCCAGATGCCTAAATCTGGAACTCTGAAGCCATATTCTAGATCCTCCCTTCTCAATTACCATCCTTCCCACTTCCCCCAATTAAGCAACTAAGTACATCTAGCTCTGCTCCCCATCTCCCCACCCCGCACCCTCCAATACAGCTTCAGATGTGCAAATATGGTCATACTTAAATTCTTCAATATTCCTCATGGTTTTCAAGACAAAATTCAAACTGGTATCACATAAGGCTCTTCGTGATCTAGCCTCTTTAGTCTCCTCTTCTATAATGCCCCTACTCTGACGTACACTCTCCACTCCAACCACAAAAAAAATATGTATTACTACAAATGGCCATACCGTCATGCTTTTGTACATTCTATTCT
This sequence comes from Cebus imitator, assembly GCF_001604975.1. NCBI lineage: Eukaryota > Metazoa > Chordata > Mammalia > Primates > Cebidae > Cebus > Cebus imitator. The sequence goes on from NW_016107455.1 coordinate 1,577,415, forward strand.
TCTATCTATATGGCCCATTTAATCCCACTCCCATACACTTTCTTGCTGGCTAGTTCCCACTGGTCTTTTTCATGAGTTTAATTACATGATATTCTAATCCTATCCTTTAAATTTTCTATGTATCACATGTAAAATGCACCCTATATATTTAAATATTCATACTCAACCTATTTAATATTACAAAATACAAGCAATTCATCCACTATGCTTAGGTAAAATTATAAACTCCAGAACTGTCTTATTTTAGTAAGGAATAATTCTATAGTTAAATGAAATTAACAGTTCTCCACCGACATCTATTTATTACCTATTTATCATATTCCAGACACTAAAGGGGTTACAAAAACGAACAAGAAAGGTTCCTGACCTCAATCTAATGGGATAGGGTGACAAAAATACTAATATAATGCTATAAAGATATATATATATATGTATGTGTATATATTTATTTATATAATTTCTTTTTTTTTTTTTTTTAAGATGGGGTTTCACCATGATGGCCAGGCTGGTCTTGAACTCCTAACCTCAGGTGACCCACCCACCTTGGTCTCCCAAAGTGCTAGGATTACAGGTGTGAGCCACTGTGCCCGGCCATATTTATTTAATTTCAATGAGAACAAAGAGGAATAAATAATTCACATATGTTAAGTAGTTACAAAAGAATTAGAACAAACTCTAAATAAAATGTTTTCTCCCTCAGTAAGATGACATTTTAAACTTAAAATTAGATTAGGTTAAAACTCAATAAATATCAAGATAAGTTCCTGTCTCTAAACAAAGTGACAAGTTTTTGTATTTCTCTGTTGCAAAGCCTCACAGTATAACAGGATGCAGGCATGCTTTTAAGTAAAAATTCTAAGTAGTCAAAAAGGCAAACATTAGAATTTTCAGGAAAATCCAGCAATATATGCTCATGAATACACTATAGGTTTGGTGAGTCTAACCATCCCAATTCACAGATGTTCTTTGACCTCTGATTAACAGGAAATGGTTCTTCCTCTAAACTGCTACACAAAAGAGAAATGAACTTTAATCTTACTAATATGTCTCAATGTGTTGTGGTCCCTCCCTCCCTCCCTCCCTTCCTTCCTTGTTAAGAGACATGTCTTGCTGTGTCACCTAGGCTGGAATGCAATGGCATGCGATCATAGCTCAATGCAGCCTCAAACTCCTGGGCACAAGTGTTCCTCCCATCTCAGCCTCCCAAGTAGCTAAGACTATAGGCACATGCCACTATACTTCGCTAATTTTTAAATTTTTTTTTTGTAGAGACAGAGTCTCCTATCAGTGGCATGAGCCACTGTGCCCAGCTGGGCTCTTTTTTTAATAGCAGCTTGGCCTATTCTTTAACCAACAAGGCAGAAATGGCAATGAATATACATTACTTTCTGAAAGATATGATACATGAAACTTAAAAATTAATTTCCAAAATTCACATTTAATATGCTGTAAGGTCTCTGCTCAGTTGCAAAGTAAAATACAAACTCATATAGATGCATAAAAGTAGCCTTTGTTATGAGTGTGCCACAACTACTTTAAAACAGCAACCCCTGTGAATGTGTGCCTTAGATTGTTTTCTAGAATCCCCATCCCTATGGTAGCTATCTTCACCAGTCTGCCCATCCTAGTTAACACTTGTTTTACAGCAAATGATCACTAGCACTCCTTTTATTCCATTATTATCCTGGTTTGAATAGCAAATTATGAGTTCACCCTATCTATCATCTACTTTCTGTTGCCCTTAAAAAAATCCTCGATAATTTGTCTTTTCGTTCTGGAGGTCAGTTTCTATTATTTAACATCTTTAATACCTTTAGGAAAAGAAGTTATCTAGTTTTACCTACTCAGTCTCTGACAGCAATTAGCTCAACATATTCTTCAATTTTACTATTAATACCTCCTCCCTCCCAATCCCCATATTTGTGTGAAAGGACACCCTTGCCTTCTTTAGCCCAGATTTTTTTTTAAAAGGAGATTACAGAGGCATCTAGGAGAAGTAGGAAAAAATGAACAAAATCTATATTAATTTTCCATGGTGAATACTTTCTGAGAATATCTAAAGATAAAAATAGAGAATTCAATTTAAGTCTATAAAATAAACTGTCTGGATGTGGTGGCTCATGCCTGTAATACCAACACTTTGAGAAGCCGAGGCGATTGGATAACTTGAGGTCAGGAGTTCAAGACCAGCCTGGCCAACATGGTGAAACCCCATCTCTACTAAAAATACAAAAATTAGCCGGGCGTGGTGGTGGGCATTCATAGTCCCAGCTACTCAGGAGGCTGAGGCAGGAGGACTGCTTGAGCCCAGGGAGTAGAGACTGCAGTGAGCCAAGATGGTGCCACTGCATTCTAGCCTGGGCAACAGAGCAAGTCTCCATCTCAAAAATAAATATATACATGTACTTATAGGTATAATAAAATTAAAAATAAATAAGCTAATAAATATTTCTTTTTTAGCCAACACAACAGAATATATATTTTTTAATGTGTTCTCTTCAAATAGTCATCTTGAGAAGTTCTATGATACCCCACAACTTACAGCATTTTCAGAATATCTGCTTGGAAATCATGTTTAAGCCAGTTCACAATTTACAAAAAAAAGTTATTTCACTAACTTATAGACAAGCCTATTTTTACTGCCTTTCTTTTATTAAAATTATTAATTTTGTGAATGATTCTACATGGCTGAGAGCCCCTTCTCTGTTCTACATCTCCCTGATAAATCCCTTAGACTTTTGATTTGCCATCTGCACCAGTGTTATGTATCAACCATTTCCCTATAGTGCTGAAAGCCAAAACTGATTATTTCATTCTTTTTTCCTTAGGGGCTGAAACATAAAAGACACTCAATCAAGATGTTTGGGATTGATTAATTAATATTCAGTGAATATGGATACAAATTATGTTTGGCTATTTTCAAAAATCAAATTCACCTTCAAAGGAAGATTTGCTACTCTTGGAAATATTTAAAAGTACTGAAGGCAATGTTAGAAAAAGGAGCTCCAAAGATGCTAAACGAATGTTGCATCATTTGCATAAATACATGGTCAAACATACACCCTCCTGAGACTGAACCAGGAAGAAAATGAATCACTGAATAGACCAATAATGAGTTCTGAAATTGAGGCAGTAATAAATAGCCTACCAACCAAAAAAAGCTCAGGACCAGATGGATTCACAGCTGAATTCTACCAGAGGTACAAAGAAGAGCTGATACTATTCCTACTGAAACTATTCTAAAATACTGAAACGGAAGGACTCCTCCCTAACTCATTCTATGAGGCCAACATCATCCTGATACCTAAACTTTGCAGAGATACAACAAAAAAAGAAAACTTCAGGCCAATATCCTTGATGAACCTTGATGCAAAAATCCTCAATAAAATGCCGGCAAACCAAATCCAGCAGCACAATCAGAAAGCTTATCCACCATGATCAAGTTGGTTTCATCCCTGGGATGCAAGGTTGGTTCAACATATGCAAATCAGTAAGTGTGACTCATCACATAAACAGAATTAAAGATAAAAACCATATGATTTTCTCAATGGATGAAGAAAAGGCCTATGATAAAATTCAAAATTCCTTCATGTTAAAAATTCTCAATAAACTAGGTATTGAAGGAACATACCTCAGAATAGTAAGAGTCATATATGACAACCCCACAGCCAATATCATACTGAATGGGCAAAAGCTGGAAGCATTTTCTTTGAAAACCGGTACAAGACAAGGATGCCTTCTCTCACCACTCTGGCACAAGACAAGGATGCCGTCTCTCACCACTCCTTTTCAACATAGTATTGAAAGTTCTAGTCAGGGCAATCAGGAAAGAGAAAGAAATAATGGGTATTCAAATAAGAAAACAGGAAGTCAAATTACTTTTTTTTTTTTTTTTTGAGATGTAGTCTTGCTGTCGCCCAGGCTAGAATGCAGTGGCATGATCTCAGCTCACTGCAACCGCCATCTCCCAGGTTCAAGTGATTCTCCTGCCTCAGCCTCCCAAGTAGCTGGGCTTATACACGCCCGCCACTGCGCCCAGCAAATTTTTGTATTTTTAGAGACAGGGTTTCACCATTGTGGACAGGCTGGTCTCAAACTCCTGACCTTGTGATCCACCTACCTCGGCCTCCCAAAGTGCTGGGATTACAGCCATGAGCCACCATATCCAGCCCAAATTACTTTTGTTTACAGATGACATGATCGTATGTCTAGAAAACCCTACTGTCTCAGCCCAAAAGCTTCTTAATCTGATAAGCAACTTCAGCAAAGTCTCAGGATACAAAATTAATCTGCAAAAATCACTGGCATTCCTATATACCAACAACAGGCAAGCAGAGCCAAATCATGAATGAACTCCCATTCACAATTGCTACAAAAAGAATAAAATACCTAGAAATACAGCTAACAAGGGAAGTGAAGGACCTCTTCAAAGATAACTACAAACTACTGCTCAAAGAAATCAGAGAGGATACAAACAAATGGAAAAACATTCCATGCTGATAGATAGGAAGAATCAGTATCATTAAAATGACCATACAGCCTAAAGTACTTTATAGATTCAATGCTACTCCCACTTAACTACCATTTACATTCTTTGCAAAATTAGGAAACACTATTTTAAAATTTATGTGGAACCAAAAAAGAGCTTGTATTAATAGTCAAGACAATCCTAGGTAAAAAGAACAAAGCTGAGGCATTATGCTACCCAACTTCAAACTATACTACAAGGCTAGCATAACCAAAAGAGCACAACACTGGTACATGAACAGACACATAGACCAATGGAACAGAATAGAGAACTCAGAAATAAGACCACACACCTATAATTGATGGTGGCAGCTACTCCAGTCGGCCTGACATCACTCGTGCAGCGGGGAGGTGTGGCTGGGGCTGTATGCTCCAAGGAGCAGGCAGGAACCCTGCCCTCTTGTGGGGGCTGCAGCCATCCAAGTAGAGCCTCCTTGTGCTCTTGGGGAGCTGGGAGCAGGCAGGAGCCACACCACACCAACCGGGACGTGCCTGCCCCTACTGCCTGGCTTCTCCCTGCTGTCTGCAACCCCTCAAATCTCAGAGTAAAGTCTGGCGGAGCCTGAGTGTCATGAACAGCAGCAGGAGGCAGACAGAGTTCCAGGTGGAAAGGGCAGGTCCGTGGTAAGTTCCCTCCTTCAGGCCAAGGAGGGCCTGTAGGCTGGGCTGCCAGTCCCACAGACCTGAGTGGAAACTGGTACCTTTTCCAGGCCCACCCATGGGCCAATCTGCACCCACTTCCTCCCCTCTGAGACCCATAAAAGCCCCGGAGTCAGCCAGAGCTGAGCAGACAACCGAGCAGGATGGCCAGCTGCAAAGAGGACCTACCCTCTCTGCTGAGAGTTTCAGAGACCTGCAGAGACCCCCAAATGACCTACCTGCAAAAAGGAACTACCTTCTCCAGGGCCTCCTCTATGATGACAGATGAACACTCAATGGATGGCCTGCCTGCCTACAGAGGGGAGCTACCCACTGCGGGTCTCCTCTGAGTGGTTCTAAAACTAAATAAAGCTCCTCTTCATCTTCTTCACCCTTTATTTGTCTGCATATCTCATTCTACCTCATTCTTCCTCGATGCAGGACTAGAACTCAGGCAAACGCAACACTGGCCACAGAGGTTTCCAAAAATTGAAACCCCAAAGATCCCATAATGCAACCATCTGAACTTCGACAAACCTGACAAAAACAAGCAATGAGGAAAGGACTTCCTATTTAATAAATGGTGCTGGAAGAACTGGCTAGTCATATGCAGGAAATTGAAATTGGATCCCTTCCTTACATCACATGCACAAATTAAGATAGATTAAAGACTTAAATATAAAACCCAAAACTATAAACACTCTAGAAGAAAATCTAGGCAGTAACATTCAGGATATAGGTATGGGCAAAAATTTCATGACGAAAACACCAAAAGCAAGTGAAACCCAAACAAAAAGTGATGAATGAGATCTAACTAAAGAGCTTCTGTATACCAAAATAAAGTATAATCAGAGTGAACAGACAACCTATACAATTGGAGAAAATTTTTGCAATCTATCCATATGATTAATGTAACTGTAGTTAATATCCAGTCTACAAGAAATTTAAACAAATTTAAAAGGAAAGAAAAAAACCATTTAAAAAGTGGGCAAAGGATATAAACAGACAATTCTCAAAAGATGACATATATGTGGCCAACAAACATATGAAAAAAAGCTCAACATCACTGATTATTAAAGAAATGCAAATCAAAACCACAGTGAGAAACTATTGCATGCCAGTCAGAATGGCTATTATTAAAAAGTCAAAAAACAGATGCTGGTGAGGTTGTGGAGAAAAAGGAACGTTTTTACACTGTTGGTGGGAGTACAAATTAGTTCAACCACTGTAGAAGACAGTGTGGCAATTCCTCAAAGACCTAGAGGCAGAAATAAAATTTAAAATAAATAAAATTTAATCCAGCAATCCCATTACTGGGTATATACCCAGAGGAATATGTCATTCTATTATAAAGACGCATGGACATGTATGTTGACTACAGCACTATTGACCATAGCAAAGACATGGAATCCATCTAAATGCCCATCAATGCCCAGATAAAGAAAATGTGGCACATACATACCATGGAATACTATGCAGTCATAAAAAGGAATGAGATAATGTCTTTTGCAGGGACATGGAGGGAATTAGAAGCCATTATCTTCATCAAACTCATGCAGGAACAGAAAACAAAATACTGCATGTTCTCACTTATAAATGGGAGCTCAGTGATGACAACACATGGATACATGGTGGGGAACAACACACACTGGGACCTGTCAGGGGTAGGGTGTGGGGAGGGAGAGCATCAGGAAGAATAGCTAATGTATGCTGGGCTTAATACCTAGGTGATGGGATGATCTGTGTGGCAAACCACCATGGTATATGTTTATCTATGTAACAAACCTGCACATTCCTGCACATGTACCCCTGAACTTAAAAGTTGAAGAAAAAAGAGAAAAAGAGAAAAAAAATACATTGTCTATTTTCCTTAGGGACTAGAGAGCAGTCTTTCGAATATATAAGTTCTGTTATGTTTGTTAAAAGAACTGGTCTTACTGCCCTATAGCCTAGAGCTCTTAACTAAAATCTTCCAAATAAAGAAAGAAAAAACTCAGTCCAGAGCCAAACTGACTACCCTTCATCAATATCTGGCCTTAAAAGTGTTCTTACCTTTAAAGACTCTCGAATTCTTCTCTCCAAGATAAAACTGCCAATCAATCAGTGTCAAAACCCTTTTCTTCTTTAGACAAAATCCTTTTCTTTTTAGACAAACAATATTTCCAGGTATCATGACAATATCTGTATAGCTATAAAAATGCCAAAATCAAGTTTCCATGAGACCTAGTTCTATAACCACAGTAAGATTTAAAAAAAAATAAATAAGGCTCAGTAGCTGAACTTAATTAACTTTAAATGAATAAATCATCCAATCACAGATGAATGAGTCTCAAGGGGCAGTAGGAGAAGAAAAATAATCACAGGTAAGGGAGACTGCTCAATATTTAAAGACTTTAAAAAGTATAAGCTAATTATAACTCAGATGTTATAAAATGTCATACCTTAAATTCCCATGATTACATAGTAGTGAAATTTAGCTCTTCTTACTATTAAGATTGTCATAGAACCAGGTTGTACACATAGATTCTTAGGAATTCCCAAATATAAGAGTTAAATTCTATGAGAAAGTTACCGGTATCCGTTATTTCCAGTGCTCACGCTGAGCAAAAAAAACCCCACCCCATTACTAACCTACCACATCACTACAAGAGTCACCTTAAAACAAGATTTTCCTCCTTTGTTTAAAAACAAGGCAGTCTCATACCAAACAACAGGTGATAAGGTATAAGTTTAGACGACTTTACTTTCAGTAGAAAACACTTGACGGAACTTGAACAAAGGCATAATACTGTTCTTAGAGTTTTATTCTATCACTGTTGTTTTTGTTATTCTTGTTATTACTACTATTTTTAGAAATGGGGTCTTGCTCTGTCACTTAGGCTGGAGTGCACTGGCATGATCATGGCTAACTGCAGCCTCAACCTCTTGGACTCAAGTGATCCTCCTGCTTCAGCCTCCCCAGTAGCTGAGACTACAGGTGTGTGCCACCACAACTGGCTAATTTTTTTATTTTTTGTAGAGACAAAGTCTTGCTGTGTGTTCCCAGGCTGGTTTCAAACCTCCTGGCCTGAAACGATCCTCCCACCTTGGCCTTCCAAAGTGCTGGGATTACGGGCTTGAGCCACTACGCCCAGCTCCCTGTTACTCTTACTTTTAAACGTGCGATCCTCAAGAAAAATGTTCAAAGGGTGCACCCCTGCCCATTGTAACCTGTAAAACAAACATTTCCTTTAAGAAAAGGAAGACCCTATTTGTCTTCCTGTGTGGCAGTGCTGGAGATATCTAGGCAATATTTATGCCTTACTCTACATATGATTCACTATACTTGAGCACCACAATCCAACCGAAGCAACTGGATTCCCAAAATAACAAATACATGTTATTCAGAAAGTAAGTGTACAAAGATTAAATCATTATATACATAATAAATATTTTTTGTCAATACTATAAGATCTTGTTAGACATATGAGTCGACACTGTAAAACAGATCATTTGTAATTGTTTATGGTTGCATAAGCGTTGGATGAAAATGGTTAACATCCTTGATGAAAGACTCCCAGATAAATTTTATCTTAAAGGTTTTCTGATATCTTGCATTCTACTTTTTTTTTTTTTTTTTTTGAGACGGAGTTTTGCTCGTTACCCAGGCAGGAGTGCAATGGCACATTCTTGGCTCACCGCAACCTCCACCTCCTGGGTTCAAGCGATTCTCCTGCCTCAGCCTCCCAAGTAGCTAGGATTACAGGCATGTGCCACCACGTCCGGCTAATTTTTTGTATTTTTAGTAGAGAAGGGGTTTCACCATGTTGGCCAGTATGGTCTCTTGACCTCGTGATTCACCCGCCTCAGCCTCCCAAAGTGCCAGGATTACAGGCCTGAGCCACTGTGCGCAGACATCTTGCATTCTACTTAATACCACTTTGTCTTTTGAAATCTTTACGTCATCAACTAAAAGAAAACATTTTTTTGCCTTTGAAATCAAAATATTCATTTGTGTGAATGATATAGTTCACAATTCAAACTGAAAAAATATAATAAAATTTGGATATTATTTGTTTGGAATTGTGTTAATTTTGGCCCATAAATTTGGAAGCAGTTATGTTAACATATTCCCTCGAAATACAATTAATTTTATATCCTTATTTCTAAAATGGTGACATTATTCCCTTGGCCATATTCATCTTTTACAAATCTTGGCTGATGTGGCAGAAAAAAAATCATCATTGGTCCATGCTGTTGAGCCCTGGACAACCTCCATTTCTTCATCCTCAAAAATCACATGCTGCACCTATGGTAACAGTAACAGTTACCATTTATTCAAGGCTTAAAAGGGCTGGGTTCTATGTTAAACTGGGTATGCACTGGGTAGAAAATAAAAATGTAAGTTATATTTTAGTGCACATGATCTTACCTGCCATTCTACTCAAGTGCAGGCAGCAAAGTAAGCATGGGATGGAAGAAACTGTGCCCCCTCAGACAGTCTCAGTTACAGAGTTGTATGCCTAAAACCATTTATTTTGTTCTTCATGAGAGATTTAAGAAATTTTTTTTAAGGATAATTTTTTTTTCAGATGGAGTCTCATGCTGTCACCCAGCCTGGAGTGCAGTGGTGCGATCTCAGTTCACTGCAACCTCCGCCTCCTGGGTTCAAGCTATTCTCCTGCCTCAGCCTCCCAAGTAGCTGAGATTACAGGCATGTGCACCATGCCCGGCCAATTTTTGTATTTTTAGTAGAGACGGGGTTTTACTATGTTGGCCAGGCTGGTCTCAAATTCCTGACCTTGTGATCCGCCCGCCTCAGCCTCCCAAAGTGCTGGGACTACAGGTGTGAGCCACAGTGCCCAGCCAAGTATAATTTTTACTATATTTGATTTTTGCCCTATATGCTCACTTTAGAACCCTAAGGTGTAACTGACTTCACTGTATCACACTTGGCCCTCATAAAGACTATGTGAGGTAGTAAACAACTATAAGCCCCATTCTACAGAGAAGGAAACACCAGAAGAGGTTATGCACCTTGCTTGGCAGAGAGAGGATTCCAACTTAGGTAGTCCTGATTCCAAAACCCCTGCACTTAATTGCTATGCTATATTGCAATGTTATATATCAATTTTCCAGATAAGGAATGGGAGGCTCAGAAAGGTTAAGCAAACTTACCCTAAAAAAATACTGCTAACAAGTCTCTATACCAGGACAACTCAAGCTTTCTAATTTCAAGTTCCTTGGCAATCTAATAAAATGACTGACAGAAGCTAGGAATCAGTAGTAGAGTACTGAAATGGAAGGAAAATATATTGTTTATTGGGTCCACACATTGATTACACACTAGCTAAATCTAGGCCTCAGATATGTTCTGTTTAGCCCTCAAGATACAGTTCTTTAAATCTGCATTAGTTGTTACACAAAGTCTGACAACAGCTATTCCAAACATTCTTCTCCCTTGCTATCACTCAATGATTGAAGTCGGAAGCCATACACTTGCTTTCCCAGGCTCTCTTGCAACTAGAGTAGGCCACGTAACCTAGTTCTAGCAGGAGACTTAAAGAGAAATCTACTGGGAATGTGTAGTTGGTTTCTGGGAAAATTTTTTGCTTCCTAATGAACGGTACAGTCACTGCTGGCACTGTACCTTTTACCCCTTTCTGCAACAAATACGGATGTACTGCCAGAGCTACAATAGCCATCTTTTATGTGGAAAAAAGCATAAAGATGGGAATCAAATACACTATTAATGGCAAAACAGAAAGATATAAACAACTTAGATCTTTATGGTATTGCTGAGCTGCTAAGTTAGTCCTGGACTATGTATATCTTCAGATTTCTTGCTAGATAAACCATAAGTATTTCTATGGTTTAAACTTGGTCTTCTGTTATTTCAATCAATTTCCAGCCAGTTTGGTTGCCAACATTTAAAAATCAGAGGATTTCAGACAGGCAGAGTAGCTCACACCTGTAATTCCAGCACTTTGAGGGGACAAGGTGGGAGAATCGCTTTAAGCCAGGAGTTTGAGACCAGCCTGGACAACATAGTGAGACCCCCATCTCTACAAAAACTAAGAAAAATTAGCTGGGTATAATGGTATGCACCTATAGTCCTAACTACGCAGGAGGCTGAGGTGGGAGGATTGCTCGAGCCCAGGAGTTCCAAGACTGTAGTGAGCAACGATCTTGCCACTGCACTTCAGCCTGGGTGACAGAGTGAGATCCTGTCTCTAAAGTACGCCTCGCCCAAGAAAATAAAAAGATTTCATATAATCTGCATTACTAATGTTTCTCGAGATATAAGAGTTTTCTGGCAACACTGGATCTATACTGAGTCACACTGGCAGCCTCTGAGGATAGAGCTCATAGTCTCCTACTTACCACAGATCCTATTTGGCCAGCTTCACTAATGTAGGTCATCTGCCAAATCTTATAGCCACACTTAAAATGTATGACCTCCTGTAACTCAATCTAAGTCTCCATCTGAATACCTAGCATTAAAAAAAAAAATCTCCAATTTCTACTAAAGATGTAGTAAATGGCTTTTACACTAGCAAAAACTCTCCTGAAACTGTCCAAGAGACAAGCTATTCTGACATCTATTCTTGGAGCCAAACTCTGGCAGTTATTTAACAGTAAAATGGGCAATTAGAGTAGTCAATTTTCCAGTTATGAAATTCTGTGAAACCCTAGGAAGCAATATTTATGAATAAATCCCAAGATTCCAATAATAATCAAGAGTCCAAGAAACTCTGTGTGTGTGTGTGTGTGTGTGTGTGTGTGTGTGTGTGTGTGTGTGATATGGAGTTTTACTCTTGTTGCCCAGGCTGGAGTGCAATGGTGTGATCTCGGCTCACCATAACCTCTGCCTCCTGGGTTCAAGTGATTTTCCTGCCTCAGCCTCCTGAGAAGCTGGGATTACAGAGCCACCACACTAGGCTAATTTTGTATTTTTAGTAGAGATGGGGTTTCTCCATGTTGGTCAGGCTGGTCTCAAACTCCTGACCTCAGGTGATCTGCCTGCCTCGGCCTCCCAAAAGTGCTGGTATTACAGGTGTGAGCCACCACTCCCAGCCAGCTTCCTATATTTCTTACATAGAAGTGGCAAGGAAATATAAAACCATGGCATCTAAAATCCCCCAACCAAGAAAATAAGGTTGTCATTTGGTAGTCTCAGTAGCAAAGTAAGCTTGTACCACCACTGCACAGTCCTAGTGAAGGGTTTAGGATTCTAGTATCCAAAGCTATCAAGTCAGATCTTACAAGTCACAGTTGTGATGATGTTTTGAGACATTTCAAGGAGACTGTCATTTAGGATAGTTAAACCATACAGACTTTCATTACAAGCAATTTCAAGAAATGACACACCTATCTCAACTGCCAAAAGACCATTTCTGGCCAGGTGTAGTGGCTCACACCTGTAATCCCAACACTTTGGGAATACAAGGCAGGAGAATTGCTTAAGCCCAGGACTTTGAGACCAACATAGGCAACACAACGAGTCCATGTCTCTACAAAAAAAATAAAAAAAAAAAAAGTAGCCAGGTGTGGTGGTACACACCTGTAGTTTCAGCTACTTGGCAGGCTGAGGTGGGAGGATGGCTTGAGCCCAGGGTGTTGAGGTGAGCTATGATTGTACCACTGCACTCCAGCCTGTGTGACAGAGACCCTGACTGAAAAAATAAAAATAAATTAAAAAAAAACCCGGACTATTTCTTATCAGTTCTTCAGACAAATATTAATAATATAAATGACGACCCAGTAATTTTAAAAATCACTCAGCTGTGCCCAATAAGCATTACATGAGGATGCAAATATCCAATGCAAAAGTTCATTACATCTCTATCTAAAAAGAATTTTAATAGCTTTAATGGTAACTGTAGATAACCACAAACAACACTTCTCACTATCTTCAAATATACTTCATTACATATGACTTCATTACTATTACCAAGATGGTCATGCCAATTTCCATCCAAGATGTACTGTATACGACTTCTCATAAAATAACATATCTGAGAGAAATATATATTTGACACAATTCAGTAAAGAACAAAATATATCACCTATAATAATATGTATTGAAGCAAAGTTAGCATAATTTTTTTAAAAATTAGGTACTGTATATAATATTGTACAGAAAGCAAAATATTAAATCTACTTAACATTAGCAATCACTAGCAGTCACTAAACACTATGCAATAGTATCAGATATTGTGCTAAGCATTCATTTAGTTATTTCATGAAAGCCAACAATAATCCTATAAGATATGTATTAGAATTATCTGTACTTTACAGATAAAGAAACTGAGGCTTAGAAAAGTTAATTTGTACAAAGTCACACACCTAGTAAGTGTTGAATATGGCATAAGAAACTAAAGCCAACTTAACCACTACAATATAATGCAGCCTATTTCCTAGAGAACAAGTACTTAAGACATACAAGCATTGTTAATTTGGCCAGAGTGGGAAACTGTCCTTTTGGGTCTGGATTTGGCAGGGTAGAAAAGCATACTGATAGCCAGTGTATAAAATACTTTATTCTTCAAATTAATATAATCAAGAAAAATTTAGCAGCATTGAAAAAGAAACCTCCATTATATCAACTCACTGTCACATTGTCTATGGATCCTGAAGAAATTCTACTGTCTATGTCCAAAATGGTATTTCAGAAAGTCAGTAATAAATCAAATGTAGCAGGCAAAAAGCAAAATAAGGAAAGATAACTTTTCTAATTTTAGGGGTTTAGAAATAACAATGCTACAAGGCATTTTCTCAACTATTGACCCTTTGAAATAGCATTTTGTATATTCAAATAATTTCCAAAGGCAACTGTCTAGTCAGTAATTTTTTCCTTTGACTTTAGAGCCATATGTAATCTAATTCATAGTGAATTAGGAATTTCAAAGTGAAAGGTTTCACTTTGGTTACAGTAACTACTTTACTGTAATAGGTATCCCATAATATCATATTGTATACACAATAAAATTCATTTTTTAGAAAAAAGGTTTCACTTTGGAGTCAACACAACTATTGCAGAAAAGCTATTTCTAATTAGAGAATCACTATTACGATTATTTCAGAAATGTGAGCCACAAGTAAAATACAGAATAAAAAAGTACAGGCCAGGTGCGGTGGCTCACTTTTGTAATCCCAGCACTTTGGGAGGCTGAGGCAGGCAGATCACCTGAGGTCAGGAGTTCGAGACCAGCCTGGCCAACATGGTGAAACGCCATCGCTATTAAAAATTAAAAATTAGTCATTGTGGTGGCATGCACCTGTAGTCCCAGCTACTCAGAAGGCTGAGGCAGGAGAATCACTTGAACCCGGCAGGCAGAGGTTGCACTGAGCTGAGATCGTGCCACTATTCTCCAGCCTGGGCGACAGAGTGAGACTCTGTCTCAAAAAAAAAAAAAAAAAAAAAAAGTACAAAATCAAATGGGAGACTTCGGTATATCATCAGAATGAAGAAAGAGTAAAACAAAGAACCTCAACCATAAAATATTCTAAATCACATGTTCAAAATAAGGCAACTTACTTTAAAGAGTAGGCTATACCAGCAGCTTAAATGATACAAAGTCTTATATATAGCAGTAACTTATAAGTGTTTGCCAATGAATTCAATCTAATAAAGTGAGAAAAAAAAATCTATGAAAAAACATTATAAGCTGAGATCTGTTAAAATAGTCTTCTTCAAAGTGTCTTGAATTACCCGAAAGGATACCTGGAAACAAACTGAAGACTAATTTGGTGACCAACATCTCTTATTTCTAATTTTCAGCAGACTGACATTTTGAATAAGCTGATCAATACAGAGGTCCAAATCAGCTTTGTGCCTTGAAATATTTTCATTTTTGAGCCACAACTATATTTTTTATAAGACAATTTCAAGAATATAAGAACACTACTTGTGGGGTTTTTTTGGTGTTTTTTGGTAGAAATGGAGTCTTGCTAAGTTGCCCAGCCTGGTCTGAACTCCTGGGCTCAAGTGATCCGCCCACCTTGGCCTCCCAAAGTGCCGGGACTACAGGCATGAGCCACAATACCCAGCCTTCTGTTTTGTTTTGTTTTTTAATAAAGGTACCTTAATTTTTTAATCCTATAGATTAAAATCACACAAAATGGTGCTTAAATGAAAATGTCCTAAAATATTTTATTTCTCCTAAAAGCCTAAGATTTAATTTTCAAGATTCTATATCACACATGTTATGTAAATGTTTAGTAGGCAAGTATGGGAGTAGTTCCTGGATTTTTCAATTGCACCTTGCCTAACCAGATGTCCTTTACAGTCAATACAGTTTCCTTTAAAGTTTAATAAAAAAAAAAAAAATGGAATCAGCATAAAAATGCTCAGCGTTTCGGTTTGTATAGACAGATCAAAGACAAATCAACATATTATGTTCACAGAAAACTTAGTGTAATTTTTTTTCAGTACTCAAAGAAGAAATAAGTTTCTGTTTTTTGATAGGATTCAATAATAAAAACTGTAATCTAAATGCAACCAAAGCCTGAACCAAAGACCTCTTGTTATATCATATGTGAGTTCATTCACATGTTCCCTATTGTTGCTTCAGACACTTATAGAAAAAGCACATTCAGTTGCTCTGGAAATGCATCTAAGAGCAGCATTCAATTTCAACTGCCAACTGCTCGTAATAGCTGGATTAGACAGATCATTCTTCTCACCTATTGTTTCCCTTTACAAAGATATATTTAAATCCATGAATACACTCAGTGTCTTTGGATTCTCCATATTAAAAAAAGATATCTGGCAATTTCTATTTTGTCACATGATTTATAGTCTCAACCACTAAAAATTATTCAGTTTACGATTTGACTATGCAAACTAAGGTGACCACTTGGCAACGATCTGTCCTACCATATAAAAAACATTCAACAGATTAATATGCTGCTAAGCATAGCCTATTAAATCGATAAACTCTCAAGGGAAGAAGATTTTTAAAGGCTACAGTTGCATTAATCATTCGGTATGCTGCTCCAGGGTCATTACAAAATCAAACACAAAATACTCTGCTGTGGAAATTGGCAACTAAAACAAAGATTTTCTAATTTAAAAAAATGAAGCCATTATGAAGTAACAAAAATTTAAAAAGTGATAAAGAGAAATAAAACTCTGAAATAGGCTATCCATGTGAATTACAGTGCCATAAAGCAAATAACTTCCCCTCCAAATTTGTTATAATGAAAAAAGTGCTTATAACCAAATAACAACCTTAAATCACCATTATTATAAAAATGATTAATACTTTGTGAATACATGTTTATTTGGTGCCAGGCATGGCGCTAATGCACTCCCTGGCTTAACACTTACAATATTTTTGTGAAAGAAGTACCATATTGCCCTATTTTATAGGTGGGTAAACCAAAGCATAGAGCAGTTAAGTGACTTGTCTAAGTCTAGTAAATTATAAATTCAGGATTCAAATTTAAGTAGACGGTTTTCCAGACCCTGCACTGCATCATGTTGTTAAAGGTTTTTTCTTTGTTTGTTTTTTGTTGTTGTTGTTTTGAGACAGAGTCTTGCTCTGTCACCCAGGCTGGAGTGCAGTCGTGTGACTCATTGCAACCGTGGCCTCCCAGGCTCAAGCGATTCTCGTGCCTCAGTCTCTGGAGTAGCTGGGATTACAGGCATGCACCACCACGCCCAGCTAATGTTACAGGTATTTTTGAAGGCCTAAAGAGAGAAGTAAAAGTACTTTTAGGGCTTCCCCACCCTCCAACCCGGCATAAGGCTTAAGTTAGGATAATTGGCAGATAACATTTTTATTCTAAATTACAATCACTTTATCAAACCCCAAAGAATCAATGAGCTTCCTTAATAGATTAAGATGTGTTACAAGATGCTAACATGTGGTTTATCCTAATACTTGCCTGAGACATGCTAAATATTGTAATTATGAAGAAAGGGCTATCTCAAATTCCTACTGTTTCTATATGTGTCTGATGCAACAATAGGAGAATCACTGCTCTAATCAGCAATCTGCCTGGAGGTGTCTTCTTTAACTTCAATAAATATAATTTCTTACAATTCCTTATCTGTCTGCAGCAGTTAAAAAAAAAAAAAAAAGGTTTGTCAGCTTGTTTCCCTTTTCTTTAAGTGAGGAAAAGTACAGAGATGGGAGAGCAAGAATGGGCGAGGGGCAAAGTATTACCCAGTATTACCCACAAACACCAAATAACAACCCTAAATCACCGTCATTGGTGATTTCCAAACTTTCCAAACATAGAAGTTTCACATCTGGCTCCCATGTCTTAGATAACTGATCTTATAATAATCACTCTGTAGAGAAAAAAAAAAACAACTGGCTTCTACTTGTAAATGAAACTGAAAGGGATTAATATCTAGAAGGAAAAAATTTATCTCATTTTGCTAGCTGCAAAGGTATTTTGCTCCTCCATCTTTTCAATTTAGTTTGTTCTGAATTCCCTGACCATTATCCCCTTTAGTACTGATGTCTTCTTCACCTGTACACATTTGGTTTGTGCCTTTCCTACTGCTCACCATATGAAGTAATTATACATGCTGAGTTTATAGCTGCCTTCCCCACTAGACTTGCAAATTTGAAGGCAAAGATAATGCCTTATATCATCCCTCAGTGCTTGAGAAGGCTCTCAACAAACTTCTGCTGAACTGCCTTAGTATTAAGTACTAAGGCAGAAGCAGCAAAAGGACACAAATTGCAATGATTCAAACTATGGCAGGGCAAACATAACGCTTAACACTAAATGATTAAAAAATAGAGTACATGAGGCCAGTACACATGGCTCATGCCTGTAATCCTGACAGCACTTTGGGAGGCCGAGGTGGGAGGACTGCTTGAGCCCATGAGTTTGAGACCACCCTAGGCAACAAAGTGAGACCCCATCTCTACAAAAAATTAAAAAATTTAGCTGGGCATGGGGGTGTGTGCATCTGTGGTCCCAGGTACATAGGAGGCTGAGGCAGAAGAATCCCACTTGAGCCCAGGAGGTTGAAGGCTGCAGTGAGCCATGTTTACACCACTGCACTTTAGGCTGGGTGACAGATGGAGATCCTGTCTCAAATAATCAATCAATCAATCAATCAAACAAACAGCACTTTGATTGACACTGAGACGGTGACACCAAGGGTGGGGGAGATTTAGTATAGTAGTAGCTTTCCGACTGTGACAAAGTTCAAATCCCAGCTCTGCCATTTCTAGCTAGGGAATCTAGACACCTCCCTGAGACTCAGTTTCTTCATCTGTAAATTGAAAACAATAACAGTACTACTTCCAATGGTTATTTGTGATGCCTATTTAGCGCTGAACCCAGTGTCTACAATCACAAATTTGCAGTCACTTTAAAAAAAAAAAAAGCCAATTATATTCAAGGTAAAAGTAAGGGTGCAGATGTTAAAATTCAGAAAAAATTATCTTTACTTCTCCAGCCTTATTTTCTGCACTTTACATGGCATCAGCATTGTACTGCCTCTGGTTCCCAGCATATATCATGCTATTTATAGTCCTGTACCTTAAGTTCATGCTTAGGAATGCTTCTTTCGTCCAGGCGCTGTGGCTCATGCCTGTAATCCCAACAGTTTGGGAGGCTGAGGCAGGCAGAACACTTGAGGTCAGGAGTTCAAGACCAGCCTGGCCAACATGGCAAAACCCTGTCTCTACTAAAAATACAAAAATTAGCCAGGTGTGGCGGCACATGCCTGTAATCCCAGCTACTTGGGAGGCTGAGGCAGGAAAATCGCTTGAACCCAGGAGGCGGAGGTTGCAGTGAGCCAAGATTGCGCCACGGCACTCCAGCCTGAGTGACAGAGCAAGACTTTCAAAAAAAAAAAAAAAAAAAGAATGCTTCTTTCCCTCCTGCTACTCACCCCCATAACCAACCCTCTGTTTGCTGACCAATTCCCACTCACTCTTCAAGGCTCAAGAAGTCCTTGCTGGCCTTCTTCCTCTTTCTCAAGGCACATGTATTTGTGACTACTACACTGTAATCTACTCACCTATTTAATATCAGTCTTTCTACTTCTTCTCTAAGCTTCCTGAGGCCAGAGAATAAGTGGCTGCTGGATCCCCAGCAGTGGCATAAATAAGTAAGTAGATAAATATGTATCAGACATATAAAGATACTAATTAAGTTTTTCAGAAAATTGAATCAAGCAGTTCCATAAAATCTAAGCTGGAACAGAATATTACCTCTCCCCATCTATTTCTAAGCACATTCTTTCCCACTCAATAAATGAAGTACTTCCCTCTATCTTTCAGGAAGTCTAGAGAACCCTGGGACCTTCCATTACATTTCATAACCAAGAGTACCTCACCAGGCTTTCCCTTGACAGGAAAATTAGGGGCACTGTGATCAGCAGCTATGCTGCTCAGATGGGCAAGACAATGCCGGGCAGTTTATAAACGTATTTAAAAAGAATTCGGTGCTGAGAAACAAAGGAAGGGAATGGATGAGATTACCTACACAATATAGCACTCATTAAATACTTTTGATTAACAAGATTCTTAGGGTATTACTTATGTATACCCAGCCTCTGAGATATTTTATGTTGGGTAAAGGGGCTCATCAAGAATTACACTTTTTTATTTAAATTGGAAATAGTTTCCCTACTACTAGGTTTACTGAATGGAAAAACTACAGCTAGGTGTTCTTGCTTTTTTGAAATGGATTAACAAATAAATATACAGCATGGACATGTGAATGTTTTCAAAAGGCTAGGCACTGCTATAGACAACACTACGGCAGGCATTTAACAGAAAAAAAGTAAGTCTTAAGCCACTGAAACCAGGAGTGATATTTAATGGCACTACATAGGAAGGCAGTACTGCACAATATCTTTTTCAGCATGAGCATAATCCAGAAACTGCTCCCTCTTACTTAAAGCCAGATGGAAAAGATGAGAAACCTGAAGATACTTTTTGAGTACCAAAGGCCTTCTCTTTCTCTGGACTTCCCAGATACTTGAGTGAAAATTTAAAATGTAAGCTAGTTTAAAGTTTATTTTCTATGCATGCAATTCAATAAATACTAAGTAATATATACTAACCTAACAAAATTCCTATGAGACTTGCAATGGAACTTCAATGGAACATACTTCAGCTTACACTTGAATTAAGTATTGGAGAATTTAGTATTTCCCAAGGAGGAGTTCCATACCATTGGAAAAAAGGAGTGACTGTTTCATAAAATGAACTGGGACAAGCCATTAACTATTTGGAAGAAAATAAACATAATCCTTACTTCATATCATGTAGTAAAATTAATTTCAGACAATTAAAAGTAAAATATAAAAATAATACCATAAATAGCTTTAAAACATATAGTTCTAAACTTTTTCAATAAGTAGAATATTTCTATACTTACTAAGAAAAATAATGGAAAACCCACACGCAAGACTGGATTGATGGCATTAAAATGTTTTAAATGTTTGTATATACAAATGAATAAAATAAACAAAACAAAATGGCAAATGAAAATTTAGGGGAAAATTTGCAATATTCTTAGTATATAAAGAATACTGGCCGGGCGCTGTGGCTCACGAGTGTAATCCCAGCTCTTAGGGAGGGAGAGGTGGGAGGATAGCTTCAGCCCAGGAGTTCAAGACCTGCCTGGGCAATATAGCGTGACCCCATTCTCCACAAAAAGGAAAAAAAAAACCAAAAAGACAGAAAAAAAAAA
>NW_016107455.1:1599045-1623450 GCF_001604975.1 Cebus imitator
TATTTAGGAGAGACAGGGTTTCACCATCTTGGCCTGGTCTCGAACTCCTGACCTTAGGTGATCCGCCCCCCTTGACCTCCCAAAGTGCTAGCATTACAGGCATGAGGCACTGTGCCCAGCTCCATGTGTCAAATACTTTTGAGCTTTGATAATACAAAAATATGCAAATGACCCAGTATCTGACTTATAGGTTAGTGGGGGAGATAGGTAATAAAATAAGTACAGTAAAAAGATAAGAGCCACCATGGGTAAGTACAGGGTGCTATGGTATGCGTGCAAGGAGCACCTACCATGGTCTGAGGGGGTGGAGTCAGGGAAGCTTCCCAGAAGAAGTGACATTTAAGCTGAGACCTGAAGAATGAGTAGGAATTAGTTAGGTAGAGAGATGAAGGAAAAGTGTTCCAGGTAAAGGAAACAGCATGTGCAAAAGCCTAAAAACCAAAGGGAGCATGGGCATGTCAGCTTAACTGTGAGCAGTGTGCAAGGCAGGGACTTGGGAAGAGACAGGGCTGAAGAGGAATGCAAGGTTGGCTCATTTAAGGTCTCACTAGCAATCTGAATTGCAGACTTTATTCTAAGAATCATACAAACTGAATTAAAAAGCAAATAGTTTGTAAAAAAAAATACCATAAAGTGTTAATATTCATAATACATCAAAAGGGTACACAAACTGAAAAGAAGAATAGCTCATAAAAAGGAAATATGATTGAAGTGAGGGTTGCACAACTCTGTAAGTTAACTAAAAATAACTGGATTGTATACCTACTAAAACAGGTACATTTCAGAGTTTATAGATTATACATCAAAAAATATATCTTTTCAAAAACTTTAATGTAAATGCCTAATAAGCATTTGAAAAAAATACCTGACCTAACAATAAAATACAAATCAAACCAACTAAGTACTACTGTTTATCCTAAAAAAATAGTAGTGATTAAAATAAAAATGAAATGAGGCTGGACACATTGGCATACGCTTATAATCCCAGCTACTCAGAAGGCTAAAGAGGGAGGACTGCTTGAGCCCAGGAGTTCAAGACTAGCCTGGGAAATAACAAGACACCAACTCAAAAATAAAAATGAAATGAGAATATCCACTGTCAATTAGGTTAGGAAAAATGAGCATTCTTATACTATGCTAGTTGGAATAAACATTAATTGGAATAATCTTTCTAGAAAGTATAAATATATAACAGAAGTCTTAAAATTATTTATTCCTTATAATCAAGTAATTGCATTTCTTGAAATCGTAATAAATGTTCCCAATTGAGTCAAATATTTATAGCCAGTGATGCTTATTGTAATATAATTCATAATAGAAAAGAAAGTGCTGGATGTGGTGACTCACATCTGTAATCCCAGCATGTTGGGAGGCCGTGGTAAGAGGATTGCTTGAACCCAGGAGTTTGAGACCAGCCTGGGCAACAGGATGAGACTCCATTTCTCCAAAATATAAAATAATTAGCTGGGCATGGTGGTACATGTCTATGGTCCCAGCTTTTTGGGAAGCTAAGATGGAAAGATCACTTGAGCCTAGGAGGTCAAGGCTTCAGTAAGCTGTGATTGCACCACTATACTCAAGCCTGGGCAACAGAGTGAGACCCTGTCTCAAACAAACAAACAAACAAAAAACCAGGGGTGGGGTGGTGGTTAGAAAAAACAAATGCCAATCAATAATGGAATGGTTAGAATGAGTTAAAACTACTGAATGCATCAGGGTGCAGTGGCTCATGTCTGTAATCTCAGTCAGGCATGGTGGTGCACTCCTGTAATCCCAGCTACTTGGCAGGCTGAGAAGGGAGAATGGCTTGAACCCAGGAGACAAAGGTTGCAGCGAGCTGAGATTGTGCCACTACCCTCCAGTCTGGACAACAGACTGAGACTATGACTCAAAAAACAAAGCAAAACAAACAAGCAAACAAACAAAAACTACTGAATGCAGTCATTTAAAATGATATGGCAATACATCTGTGATATATACCAAATTTCTAAAAAAAGGATATAAAATTATATATATAGAAGCACTTCAGCTTTATAAAATAAATGGCACATATCTTTTTTTTTTTTTGTCTTTTCTGTACTTCTCTGTATTTCTGGACTTCCTATAATAGTCATTTCTGGAGTTTATGAAAATTTCTAAAGCTGTCTTCAAAAAATTCAAAAGCATCACTTTTTTTTCTCCTTTATAGAAATCAATTTCATATCTGCCTTGGCTTTATTTTCTCTACTGAGGGAGAGAGTTGTGCCATATTTAATACACATGTACATATAACTCAATATTTATTTAGCATCAAGAAATAAAGATATATATGTAAATGGATTTACCAATTAATTAAAATATGAATCTTAAATGTCAAAATTTTGGTGAAACTTAGAAGCGCATCTAAAAATACACCACACTCAATTCTGACTGCTTAAATCAAGATTTAAAACAAGAGTAAGCCTTCTTATGATAATTCAGAATCATCAATAGGAACATATAATAGTAGCTCTCAGGAGCTACTGGGTCCTAGAGGGCTATCTGTCCTTATATTAAGTAGGCAAGAATTGCTCAATTTTTTTCTTATGCCAGCTACGTGTGGTTTTT
Source organism: Cebus imitator (assembly GCF_001604975.1). Lineage (NCBI taxonomy): Eukaryota > Metazoa > Chordata > Mammalia > Primates > Cebidae > Cebus > Cebus imitator. Next base: position 1,601,632 of record NW_016107455.1, read on the forward strand.
TTTTTTTTTTTTCCTCTTCCCTTGTGGTGAAACCAACAGCCATCCTCTCCCAGCACCATAGGGAGCCTGCCTTTAGCAGCACCTGTAATTTTCCATTCCCCTTTTGCTGTTGGTAATCTAAGAATAAGGAACCTAAATATCCACATTAATAAGATTTATGTATACATGAAGAGTTGATAGGCTTCAAACAAAGCTATCGCCTAAAATGATTTGCACAAACTTAAATGATTCTGTTTTAGGTAGTCAAGGTTGCAATACATACGAGCTCCAGAGAGAGTGAGTTCTTGATTGTGCCTCATGTCTTGCACCTTTACTCAACTGGCAGTCAAGTCTGAGGATCGGAAACTGCATATGCTGTTTCTCTTATCACAACATGGAAAGAGATATAAACCAGCAGCCAAGGAACTTAGTTCTATGCAGTTATTACATCCACATATTGCCACTTTTGGCCAAGTCTTTAAACTGTGGTACCTGTCCTGCATAACTTTTGGGGTTGCTTGAGAATTAAATTAGATCACAAACACACACATACACCAAAAACCACTCTGAAAAGCATAGGGCACTACAGAAAACTAAAATATTATTATTGTATTATACTGTGTTTATTTAACCCTGGACCAATATAGGTATCAATTCAGAAAATTCACAGCAGACTGGGGGTTGGTGGGAGAATAGGGAGGAGATGATGGTGAAAGGGTACAAAGTTTCCATTAGACAGGAGGAGTAAGTTAACAAGAGTTATCGTACAATATAGTTCCTGTAGTCAATCATAATGTAGTGTACATTTTGTGGCCGGTCACAGTGGCTCATGCCTATAATCCCAATTCTTTAGGAGGCTGAAACAGGAGCATCCCTTGAAGCCAGGAGTTCAAGGCCAGCCTGGGCAGCAAGTCCCCAAGTAAGTCCTCATCTCTACAAAGAAAAAAAATTAAAATTAGCTGGCCAGTTCCAGCTACTCAGGAGGCTGAGGTAGGAGGATCACTTGAGCCCAGGAGCTTGAGGCTGCAGTGAGCTATGATTGTGCCACTGCACTCCAGCCTGTGCTATAGTGAGACCCCATCTTAAAAAAGAAAGGGCCACTCCTGTAATCCCAGCACTTTGGGAAGCTGAGGCGGGCAGATCATGACGTCAAGAGATCATGACCATCCTGGCCAACATGGTGAAATCCCGTCTCTACTAAAAAATACAAAAATTAGCTGGGCGTGATGGCTCGTGCCTGTAGTCCCAGCTACTTGGGAGGCTGAGGCAGTAGAATCCTTTAAACCCAGGCAGAGATTGCAGTGAGCCAAGATGGCACCACTGCACTCTAGCCTGGCAACAGAGAGAGACTCAGTAGAAGGGAAGGGAAGGGAAGGGAACAGAAGGGAAGGGGAAAGGGAAGAGGGAAGGGAAGGGGGAAAGGAAGAGGGAAGGGAAGGGGGAAGGGAAGGGAAAAGGAAAAGGAAGAGGGAAGGGTAGAGGGAAGGGGAAGGGAAGGGAAAAGGGAAAGGGAAGGGAAGGAAAGGAAAGGAAAAAGGAAGAAAATTACTAAGAGAGTAGATTTTAAATGTTTTCACCACAAAAAAAGCTAACTAGGTGAAGTGATATGTTAATTAGCCTGACTTAATTATTCCATAATGTACACATGTATCAAAGCATCATGTTGTATACCATAAATATGTGTTGTCCATTAACGATACATTTTTTTAAATAAAAAAGAAGTTTTAAAAAAGAAAATTCATACCAGAAAGAATAGAAAGAGACAGAGATGATTCTTTCATTGCCCTCTATTAATCAGGAAACGCCTATAATCTAGGAGGAACAATATCTATCCTGAGTTGACATCTCTGATCCCTCCCCTCCTAAATCTAATCAGTGCCCAAGTCTTTTCCACAACCCTTCACATCTGTCTCCTTCTTTCCATTACCACTTCAAAATCCCAGTTTGGGCATTTATTATCTCACACTTGGGCTTCTAGAACAACCTCTCACTGGCTCTACTTATGGCTCTCTTTTTCAAAGCTCTCTGATATCTTTGATATCTACTAGGTCAATTTTCTTAAAATAGGCCAGGTGTGGTGGCTCATCCCTGTAGTCCCAGCACTTTAGAAGGCCAGGAATTCAAGACTAGCCCGGGCAACATGGTGAAACTCCATCTCTACAAAAAAATACAAAAATTACCAGGCTTGATGCCTATAGTCCCAGATACTGGGGAGGCTGAAGTGGGAGGATCACTTGAGCCTGAAAGGCAGAGGTTGCAGTGAGCCAAGATTGTGCTACTGCACTCCAGCCTAAGTGACAGAGTGAGACCCAATCTAAAATAGAAAATAATAAAAAAAATTCTTAAAATGCCACTGTGATCATATCTACTCAAAACCTCAGCAGATTCTCCATTACCTTCTCCATCACGTTCAAACTCCAAACTCCCAAGCTCAGTAGTCCCCGTGCAGCCCTAGCTGCCTCCTCACCTTTATCTCTTACTATTCTCCCTAACAAATCCTTCCTCAAACTGATCCATTTAATTCCTTCAGATATGCCCTGTACTCTTTTGCCTCTAAGTTTTAAAGTACACAATTTCTCCTGACCTGCAATACTCTCTTCTTCACAGCTTCTATTTTGGCCTATAGAAATTCAATCCATTCTTCAAGAACTAGTTTGAGAACCACCTAGTAGGCATACTTCTCCTTGATCACCCATGAGAAAAAGATTTGATTCTAAAGTTAGACACATCTGGGTTTGAATTACAACTCCAATCACCTACTGGCTGAGTGACACTGGGCATATTCCTTAATAACTCTTTGCCTCAGCTTCTTCATCTATAAGATGGGGATAAGAGCAACTTCCTTGAGGCATATTGTGAAAAAAGTAAATGAATTAGTTCATGGAAAGCACTTAATATGATGCCTGGCATAGATGAGGACCCAAGAAATATTAGATATTGTTATTACTCTTATTATTTATTAACATTGCCATTAGTGAACTTATCTTAATCTGAACTCAGATAATACTTATGGCCATTACAAACTCTTCACATACCTACAGTATCATTCCCCTCATTCTTCTTTTCCACCCTCTTACCTCATGTTTGTGCTTCCTCCAATGCTCCAGCCCCCCAGATTGCATGATCCTGATGAACAGGTCAATTTCTTATACATCTTGGTATCTACAATGGTCACTCACACCTAGCATATTGTTTAATGCCTAATGAAACAACACTAAAGAGCTGGCAGTATTAAAATGCCCTGCGTTCTATAGTGAAAAAGTATTAACAGCATGCTTAAAGTGATTAATTTAAAAATGCAAATTTCCAGCCTCACAAAATTAAATCTCTTCTTTCATGGTTCTTTAGGTTCTTTTTGCTCTCTATTTTAAAACAAACAATCCAACCTATTTATGCAGCATGAGATGCAACAGCAAAATATATGGAGGTCAGACAGCAGCCAAATACTAGAGTACAAGGACCTCTAGACAACTCAGCTGAACAGAACTCTAGATGAAGTCCAATAGGAAGACAATTTGAAGGGAAAGGTAAGCAGCTTATCAGTTATGCTAACGATGCTGATTGGTACACCAACCTTCGGATTCCTTTGCATACTGGGCCAAGTATAAACAACTGAAATAACCAGTGAAGTTGATATAGAAATATTAGTCATTTTGCTCAACAACTGAGGCTATTACACAATCAATTTAATTACCTATGTCAAAAGTGACTATTAACATACCTCAAGATTCTAAAGTAACTCAAGTTTTGGCTAATGAGTCATAGCAAGTGTACAAAGTCTTATTGTATACTAATCATTCACTTCAAGTAAATTAGTATGATGACAACTTGATATACATATGTTGTTATCATAGCATAAACTGTTTTCAAAAATGCCTAAGAAAAATAATGTTACTATAGTACTGATTTCTAGTTTATTTCCATGACTTTACTAACTTTCAATTGATTTCTTCAAAATTAGGCCTAGTAAGCACAAACCAAAGAGTTTACTAGTGGAGTGACTTAAGAAGATTTGATGGTATGTTAATGACTTTCCAAAAACTAGCATAAAGTACTACACATAAGACTAAATTATATTAAATTTTTATCCCTATGATACTTATCTTCGGAGGACCCTAAAATGTTTTGCCGGCTTTGAAGCACAAAATCTTAGACTTAGAAATAGTATTAGAAAAGTCTTAGAAATAGTCCCCTACTGCAGGAATTCTTTATACTGCTTCCCAGGCAAAATGTTCTCCAGCCTTTGCTTGAATATTTCCAGCAATGTGCACTCACTATTTTGCAAGGCAGTGCACTCCACTGTTACAAATTCTTCCTTACAATCACTGGAAATCTGCCTTCCTCAACCAAGGATCTCAGTTCTATTCTCTGAAACAACACGAGATTATCTTAACCTTTGAAATACAATCACTTATTGAATTAAGATAGAGCTGTCAGTTTGTTCACACAAAATGCAATGAAAGCACAGAAAAGAAGAAACCACAACCATACACAACAAAATTCTGAAATTCAGGAAACTATACTGAAATCACAAGCCAGCAAATTTCAGGATATCAAAGCTCACACTTCAGTTAACATACAAATATTAAGAGTAACCTGATTTTTTTTTTAAGTGGAAACTGGTAGAGTGTTTACTAAATACCTTTTTTTTGCAACTTGATACTACTAAATCCATCAATACAGTTATTAAAATTACAGTTCTGTAGGAAGTTCAAGGTGGTTTTTCCAGTTGCTTGCATTTTTCATTCAGTCTATTTCTCTCTAAAACATCTGGATGTTTGTTTTTCAAAGCCCATTTGCCCCACTGGTGCAATATGTTGTTTTTAAAAATAAATATTTTCAAAAACGAAGCCTAAGAGAATGGAGTGTAAAAGAGTGGGGGTGGGGCGAGGAGATAAGGCAAAGACGGGCCCAGCGGGGAAAGGCTGGCTACTGTGTATTTTCCTTCTGGGAGCATGCTTTACTGGCATAGGCATCCGAGGTAACGAGCCATACAAACACGACTAAGAACAAGAATGATCATGAGCAATGAGTATAAAGCATAAATATCTGTAAGACGGAAATATTTTGGCACTGATCACCAAGCAGTACCAGATGCTTCGGGACCTCACAGAGGAAAGGTAAGAGATCCAAGAAACAGAGATCAATGCCACCCTTTGGGGTGAGGGGGAGGAGGGAGAAACCAAGGAGTAACTACCGTTGGGCAGTTCAAAGCCTGAACAGTACGGGGCACAAGAAAGCCAGCAAGTGACTAGGGGAAGGCGCACCCTGGCGAATCCGAAGAAGGGTGTGCAGTGTGCAAATACTGAACGGGTCCATGAAATGGTATGGGTAAGAGATGTGGGTGTGGGTAAGGGGCAACGCAGGAGGCTCACGGTCCCCTCCCTGCAGCAAAGCAACAGAGGGTAAAAGAAGGGGGAGGGTGAAAAGCAAGAATGACTCATTACCAGAAGGAAGTGCTCAAGCCATAGGGAGGCATGCCGCAGGGGATTTCAGGGCGAGGATTGTGAGGAGCTAGGTGCTCAGGGTGATGGGGGCAAAAATCAACGTCTCATAGTTCCTGCTGCTCGTCTTTAAGATGAAGGTGTGGGGGGTTCGCGGCAGCAGAGTGCCAAGGCCTGGGAAGCGGCGCAGCGCGTGCGCAGTGGGGTTCGGCGGGACCCGCTGAGGCAAAGCGGAGCCGCAGTGACAGAAGCAAGCGGAGCGGCCGCCAGGAAGGACTCACCGAGGCGCAGGGGCTGGAGGTGGTGCTGGGGGTAGGTGACCGCTGGACCGTGACCAAAGCCATCTAGGCGCTGCTGGGTTGTTCCGGGCAGGGCATTCTTGTCCTGAGTGTGGGGGGCGGGAGGGTGACGGAGCCGGGATGGGGAAAGGGGTGCGGGATGGGGGTGAAGGGAACGGGGAGGAGGAGGAGGCCGCGGGAACGGCTGCAGACTCCGCACCCACCACCAGACTCTCGCCGACTGACGCGCGGAACGGGCGGCGGGCGGGCGGTTCGGCAGCTGCGGGGCACAATGAGCGCTCCCAGTGCGCAGGCGCCACCTGTCAGCTACCGCCTCTCCCCTCAGCGCGCGCCGCCGCCTAGCCGTAACCCTTCAGTTGCCGGAAGCCGGTCGAGTGCGTGCGCCTCGTACCGCCGCCCCCTCTTGGGTTGCCTCCTTCGCGCTGGAAACGCGCGGTTTGCCCGCGCAGGGTGCTGTGGAGTGGGGTGGGGGAAGGGGCCAAGGGGAGCCAGCCGGGTGAGGGGTCCCAGGGCGAGGGGGGCCGCTGGAGTCCTCACTCCTCAGAGACAACCATCTTCTGAGGTGGGGCGGCGCAGAGCTTAACCAACCTTAGAAAAAAGCAGCTGAGGTGAAAATCCTGAAGCAAACTGGTGGGAACGGGCTCCGCGGGGTTTCAAACCCTCTCACTGGGCGCGGACAGGACTGGGGTAGACCAGTTTGCCCCCTTCGCCCCGGTTATCGGTGGCTTTTTCTGAACTTTACCACCCTTCCGTCCATGTTTTATGATGAGACTTCTGGAAAGAAAACCATTTTCCGTTTGATACCCTGGAAAGGTTAGTGGTACCCTCATGCTTCCTTCTATTGCCTGTCTAAAGACTCATTCATTATTCCTGAGGAAAGAGAAGCTGAGTGCGCCTGGGAGTCCGAGGAAGCTGGGCTCGCTGACTTGTGAGGGTCCAGCCTTCTATTGACCTCCCACTTGCCTCCTGCTGTGAAGACAGTCTCTTAATTAAACAGGCTTTGCTCGTTAAGCGTTCTGCTCCTTCGTGTCTAAATGTCATTATTTCACAGACCTATGTAAAAATGTGGATTAAAAGATATTTCAAGGGAATGATTTTCTCAGAGGTAAACTGTCAGCAGAACATGAGCCAAGAATGTAATGGAAAATCAAGATTAAAATGGGAAAAAAATCACACAATGCAAATACCACTGATTACTTACACAAAGAAAGAGGGTTGACAAAGCTTTTTCTCAGTCTGAGTGGAGGAGCTGGTAAATACCACCGTACATATCAAAGCTGTAGAAAACACACACACTCGAGAGTTTGCAGTTATTAAAACCCACCCCCTCCTGTTTATCACTCAAACACCCTTGGATCTCGTTGCTCCTTTTAAACTGACAGGGCTGTCATGAGCTCTTTCTGGCTGCTGTACGGTTAAATGCCACAAGAGTCCTCTGTGCTGAGCCTTTGTTCTCTCCCTGGGGCCCTGTGGTTGAAATAATTAGCAGGGAGGTTCCATCAAGAATCAGACACTGAGGGTCCCTGTACTGTACAGTCCTATATGGAGTGTACTGCAGGGAAGCCAGCTGGTAGGCTTTTGCCCCCTGGTGGTGATCAGGGGTGCCTGTGAGACAAAATTAAACAAAGATGGATGGTTCACAGATTAAACAATCTGACTGTGTTTTTTCCAGAGCTCCGTAGTAAACAGGAAAAGAAAAGGCAAGGTTCAGAAGTAAGAACTTTGAACCAATGCATGGGAGACCAAACAGGAAACTAGACACATAGCCAAGAAATACACATAGCCGGAAGCTGAATGAACTCAAATAAATGAAATATATGTGGTTTATGAACCAAAATATCATTCTAGAAAAAGTAATATTCAAATCCGTAGGTCTTCTTACTGACTCAGGGACGACAGCACTGATTATCTACTTATTCATGGTAACATGCTCTTAAGAAATTCTTTCGGAAGATGAAAGGCTTAAGCCCATTAACCTTGCAGTGAGAAAGAGCTCTACCATAGGAATCAGAAGACCTGGTTTCTAGTCCCAGCTCTAAAACCTTATGTAAATGGCTTGAACTTTTTGAGCTTTAATTCCTTTATCTCTACAATGGAACCCTAACTCACAGGATTCTTGAGATAATGTATGGTAAAGTGGAGTATAAACTGTAAAGCTTTCTATGTAATTAAGATAACTTTTTTTTTTTTTTTTGAGACGGAGTATCGCTCTTGTTACCCAAGCTGGAGTGCAATGTTGCGATCTCAGCTTACTGCAACCTCCGCCTCCCGGGTTCAAGCGATTCTACTGTCTCAGCCTCCCAAGTAGCTGGGATTACAGACGTGCACCACCACACCCGGCTAAATTTATTTGACACAGAATTTCCCTCTTCTTGCCCAGGCTGGAGTGCGATGGCGTGATTTCTGCTCACCACAACCTCCGCCTCCGAGTTCAAGCGATTTTCTTGCCTCAGCCTCCCGAGTAGACATACGCCACCACGTTTGTATTTTTAGTAGAGACAGGGTTTCTTCATTTTGGTCAGGCTGGTCTTGAACTCCTGACCTCAGGTGATCCACACTACTCCGCCACCCAAAGTACTGGGATTACAGCTGTGAGCCACCGAGCCCGGCCTACTTCGCCTACTATTAACACAAAGAATGACAGCCAGCGAAGTAAAAGAAGTAGGCCAGATGTGGTGGCTCACATTTGTAATTCCAGCACTTTGGGAGGCCGAGGTGGGTGAATCACGAGGTCAAGAGATGGAGACCATCCTGGCCAACATGGTGAAACTCTGTCTCTACTAAAAATACAAAAATTAGCCAGGTGTGGTGTTGCGCATCTGTAATCCCAGCTACTCGGGAAGCTGAGGCAAGAGAATCCCTTGAACCCAGGAGGCGGAGGTTGCCGTGAGCCAAGATCGCACCACTGCCCTCCAGCCTGGCAACAGAGCTAGATTCCATCTAAAAAAAAAAAAAAAAAAAATTGTAGGAGAAGTAGATTAGCGGTCAAGACATGTTTCATCTTTAGGTAAGTGTAAAACATTTTTGTTCCACATATCTAAGGTGATAAAATTCTGATCAAAATTGAATTCACATGGTTTGTATCAGGAAGTTACAAATTCACATAGTTTTTATCAGGAAGTTAAATTATTAATTTTCAGGGAAAATATCTCTTCTTGGTATATACCTTTTAAGGAAATGAAGATTTGGAAACCATTGGTGCATGTTCATTAATTTATTTACTAATAATTGAGAAAATATTTATTGAATGTGTATCATATACTACACACTGCTTTAAGAACAAGACAAATGTTTATCTACCTCTTAGGGGTGCAAATCCAATTAGCAGGGAAAAACACATCAACAAATAATTAGACCATAGTTCAGTGGTGCCATGGCTTCTGTCACCTCTACTAGGAGCCAAAGGAGATATGTAGAAATACAAGAGAAGTCTATATATGTACAAAGTTCTATAGAAACAAAGAACAGAAGGTCTGGGCAAATGCCCTTTTTAAGATTTTGGCTTTCAGGCTTTGTCTGCAGATCCCAATACAGTCATTTTGTGAACGGAGCTGGACCACAGTGAGCATTTGATGAAATCTATGCTCTGTGCCCCACTTATACCTATTCTTCCCTAGACTTCACCCTGGTTCCTGCTAGGTATTCTGGTGATCTGAGATAGGAGATATCTTGTAATAGAGTGAAGATCCTAGGATCCTCTTACTATCCTAGCTGAGTTTGTGGGGAGAGAGGCCAAGAGCAGGAGTCCCAAAAGAGGGAGCCAAAGAGACAAAAGTCCCCCTAGTTCTATTTACAGCACTTTCACTCTTCCCACTTATGATACTAGAGGCCTGGTTGTACCACTGGAGTCCATTTAACCCTTAACTTGTATCAATACTTCTTCCAGGGTGAAATTATAGGGGAGCTTGAAATCTCTGAGATTAGCTGGTTCTTAAGCTTTGAGAACCTGATGAAAACTATTCACCTTCTCTCCAGAAAGATGTACTTGCATATTTCTCATACCCACTAAAACCTATCAAGGAACCCCAGGTTAAGAATTCTTATCTAAATGTTAAAGCGGTGGTCCTCAACCTTTTTTTTTTTTACATCATGACATCCATAGAAATAATATTTGTACAGCACAGTAGGATAAATTAAAGGGGATTTGGAGGCAACTAACTACATGGGGCTTGGTAAAAAAAATTGTTTTCTTTATATTACTTTTAATGAGAAAATTAAAATAGACATATTAAGGATGACACTAAATATAGAATTTGTATAAGTTTCCCAATAAAGTTGTCTCAAAATTTAATGTAAAACCTGAGATCGCTTCTGTAAACATGACTTTTTTTATAGAGGATTTTATGATTGAAATGACTGCATGCAGTTCTTGAATGAGACAGTTTAACAGTGATCTCTTCAAATTCTTGGTGGTCATTATTGATGAGAACTTAATTCATAGTTCAAGTAGGTGATAAAAAATGTAAACATTTTTCATAACAATTCAAAATTTGTGAGTATAAATTATAATTGATGGTATATTCACATTATCACAGGATATTTATATTTGTCAATTGGCTTTGTCTGTAGATCCCAGTTTCCCAACTGGCAAATGTAATGAGGAAATATTCTGTGATAATGTGACTAGATTTAGAATCTACCCAAACACTTTTCATGTCAAGCATATATTGCAAAATATTGATAAAGGTCTAATTTGCAGAGTATGATTGTGTTATTAGAGCAATAATTTTGAACCTAACTTGAACATAACTAAAAGGGCATATCAGATATAAACAAAAGGAAGAATTCTATACATAGGAAGAGAGATATTGTGAGCTGAGTTCATTTGGCATATCAAGCAGGCCTCCCTGCCTTTCCTGGCCTTATCTGAAACTGTGAGTCCTGCTCCTTTGGCACCTGGAACATGCTCCAAAGCTGAGAATTTATGACAGGTAACAATGTGTACTACAATTGTCTTGTGAAATGACCTGGTGGTAGAATACTCCTTGCCTCTGCTTGGCAAGAACTTCATTGCGCTGTCCACCAGCAGGACTATGGGTATGTTAGGGTGAGTTATCCGTCTCTACTAAAAGTATGAAAATTAGCCAGGTGCAGGGATGTGTGCCTGTAATCCCAGCTACTCGGGAGGCTGAGGCAGGAGAATCGCTTGAACCTGGGAGGCAGAGGTTGCAGTGAGCCGAGATCGCGCCACTGCACTCCAGCCTGGGCGACAGAGGAGACTTCATCTCAAAAATAAATAAATAAATAAGACAACTGAGTTTGCCACATTGATTGACTCTTCCTGTTATCCACAGTGGAACTACTTTCAAAATTAGAGTCAGTCCTGTCAAACCCTACCACTGCTTCATCAACTAAATTTATGTAGTATTCTAAGTTTGTTGCCATTTCAACTACGTTCATAGTGTCTTCACCAGGAGTGATTCCATCTTAAGAAACTGCTTTCTTTGCCCATCTAGAAGAAGACACTGCTTATTCATTCAAGTTTTATCATGAGATTGCAGCAGTTCACTCACATCTTCAGGCCTCACTTCTAATTCTAGTTCTCTTGCTATTTCCATTACATCTGCAGTTACTTCCTCCACTGAAGTCCTGGAGCCCTCAAAGACATCAATGAGGGTTGGAATCAACTTCTACCAAACTCTGTTAATGCTGATATTTTGATTCCTCCCATGAATCACAAATGTTCTTAATGGCAACTAGAATGGTGAATACCTTCCAGAAGGTTTTCACTTTACTTTGCTCAAATCCATCAGAATAATCACTATCTACGGAAGCTATAGCCCTATGAAATGTATTTCTCAAATTAGACTTGAAAATTGAAATTGGTCTTTGATCCATGGGCTGCAGAATGGATTCTGTGTTATCAGGCATAGGAACAACATTAAACAACTTGTACATTTCCATCAGCGCGCTTAGGTGACCAGGTGCACTGTCAATGAGCAGTAATATTTTGAAAGGAATCTATTTTCCTGAACAACAGATCTCAATGGTGTATTTAAAATATTCCACAAACCATACTGTAAACAGATGTGCTGTCATCCAGACTTGGTTGTTCCATTTATATGGTAGAGGCACAATAGATTTAGCATAATTCTTAAAGGCTAGGATTTTTGAAATGATAAATGAGCATTGGTTTCACCTTAAAGTCACCAGCTACATTAGCCCCAAACAAGAGAGTAAGCCTGTCCTTTGAAGTTTTGAAGCCACACATTGACTTCTCTCCGGCTATGAAAATCCTAGATAGCATCTTCTTCCAATAGAAGGCTGTTTTGTCTGCATGGAAAATTCATTGTTTAGTGTAGTTAACTTCATTGATGATCTTAGATCTTTTGGAAAACTTGCTGTAGCTTCTACATCAGCATTTGCAGCTTCACCTTGCACTTTTAAGTCATGACTTCTTTCCCTAAACTCCATGAACCAACCTCTGCTAGTTTCCAGCTTTTCCTCTGCAGCTTTCTCCCCTCTCTCAGCCTTCACGGAATTGAAGAGAGTTAGGGCCTTGCTCTGGATTGGCCTTTGGCTTAAGGGAATGTTGCCACTGACTTGATCTTCTATCCAGGCCACTAACACATTCTCCATATCTGCATATCTGCTACATGAATGCTTCAAACACTTTTTGAACCTTGAGTGTTTGTCCCTTCTGCTTCAAATATCCTTGTTCCTTTGTTCCTTCATTTACACAAAAAATTTCTTACTAGTGTTTTACTATCTGCAAAAACTTCCCTAACTACCCTGGGAAAATTAATTGCTTGTTCCTCTGTTCCTTAACATTTTGTGTGCACCTCTACTCTTGCGCTTGGCAGATTGAATTGCATATCTTTCCCTTACTAAACTGGGAACTCTTTACAGCAGGTCTTATTCATCCTTTTAAGCCCCAACATTTGCCTGCATATAGAAAGCACCCAATAAAGGCTTATTGAGTTGAATTTATCTGAGTGCATCCAAACTAAAGAGATTTTAAAAGGAATGGAAGAAAGCTTCTCAGCAATTTCAGGAGTTGGACACCATAAGCAAAGAAATGAGGTTGTGAGAATATACAGTTAGGATCTATCACATAAATTTGTTTTCTATTATTTATTATTTAGTAAGCACTTCAAAAAGGTTTTGAGCCAGCCATTTTTAAATGTTGGAAACTGTTGTCTCCAAATGCAGTACTTTTGGTTTATTTAGCTAGAAGATGTGTTATGTTGATAAAAAGAAAAGGGAATGGCCAGGTGCGACGGCTCATGCCTGTAATCCCAACACTTTGGGAGGCTGAGGTGGGCAGATCACTTGAGGTCAGAAGTTTGAGACCAGCCTGGCCAACATGGTGAAACCCCGTCTCTACTAAACATACAAAAATTAGCCAGGTATGGTGGTGGGCACTTGTAGTCCCAGCTACTCGAGAGGCTGAGGCAGGAGGATCGCTTGAACCCAGGAGATGGAGCTTGCAGTGAGCTGAGATTGCGCCACTGCACTCCAGCCTGGGAGACAGAGTGAGACTCTGTCTCCAAAAAAAAAAAAAAAAAAAAAAAAAAAAAAAAAAAAAAAAAAAAAAAAGAAAATTAAAAAAAAAAAAAAAAAAAAAAAAAAAAAAGTGAGAGCATTAGATACATACTACTTCAAATTACAGTCTCTCTAGACTGTAAGTGTCCTGGAGGCAGAGACTGTGTGAATATAATTTACTCTTTACATAACACCTAGCTCATATATACACAAACTCTTAAATGATTTTTGGCATGGCAGTGATTTGATAATCTATGAATCTACAGTCATTTGCAGTAAAGTAGGGATCTGGTAATTATTTATTTTAATACCTCAAAATGAATAAATAAACCAGTTAAGTCATATTCTTCTCGAATTCTCCCTTGCCAAAAAAATGCTTTTTAGAGATACCATTATTCTATTCTCTGCCTACCTTTCTTTCATAAATTAGGTGGCCAGAAAATTTTCACTTTACCTCACCTTGTTATCTCAAAAATTAATGAGGATGGAAATCATGTTAAAAAATGCAATTACATTACTGTTGCTGTATTTTTTTTAATGATAATAGTGATGATTACTATGGTGCATTTCCTTGTCTCCCTGAGTGCTGATCTAGCTTTGGTCAGTAGCCAACGGTCATAACAGTAGTACAGTTGGAAAAGTTCAGCAGTTGAGAATTTATCATTCAATAGAATTGTGGGGCGAGGTGAGGGTAGCAGTGAGAGAGATTTTTGATCTTCTGGAGTACTTTGTCTTGTTTATTAATATTTTATTTCTTTTTGTTATTAATACTGGTCTAGTAATATTCTTCTGTACCATTTAGGATATCTTTTGGAGTCCAGATGAATAAGTCAGCATCTCAAGAGGAAGTCAAACCTGCTCAGGTTCTTGTCCCACACAGGTTTCTTACATTTATGAGAAGATTTGAGATTCAATATTCTTGCGAAAAGTGAGATGCAATATCACAGTCTATCATTTAATTATTTCTCTTTTTAGTTGAAATATTCTGCATCAGGTTTTGACAGAAATGCTGAAAAGGGGGTCAAAATAATAGTTGAGTAACAGAGACCTATTTCTAGTTGTTGGCATTCCTTGATTATATATAAAAGTCTGTTACTGTTTGAATTTGTTGATACAACTACTTTGTTTAATTTTATTTGACATAATATTTACTCATGTGAAATTTTTAAAAATAAAAAGCTTACTGTATTAAAGTACAAGACAGTAGTTTAATCTGGAGCTCCTTTTGAATACCACTTACTAACACTGTTTCCATTTCAGGAAAATGGAAAAGAAGACAAGGAGAGGAAATGGGACTCTACTGAAGTGAAAGAGCTTCATGAGGTAGAGTTGGCATGAATAAATCAGCTCTTAATACTGGAGAATAAACTAGATAAATCAATTTTCTTATGAAAAAAGAAAAGATGTAGCTATTCAAAAAGATAAGTAAAATTGCAAAAGGAAAAATTCATGTTGATTATCAAGCTGATTCATTTGAGTAAGTTGTAGGAAACTTCCAAAGACAGGCAAATTATTTGTGAAAAGCTGTTATAAATTACACATAAATAAAGACCGCTTTCTAAAGTTACCCTAAAAACTGTAACCACCAGCTTTTAGGGCCACTTTACTATCATGCTGAAAATGTAATTTTCAGGTTAATCATTTAAGTAACTTTGTGTTTAAATAAATACAAGGCTACAATAAGGAAGAACATTTCACAGAAAAGAGGAGACAATTGAAAATAGTCCTATAGAGTTACAAGTGAGTCCTATAGATTCACAAGTGAGATTTTAAAATATCCTATTACCGATGGCTCACACCTGTAATCCTAGCACTTTGGGAGACCAAGGCAGGCGGATCACTCGAGGTCAGGAGTTCAAGACCAGACTGGCCAACATGGCGAAACCCCGTCTCCACTAGTAATACAAAAATTATCCAGACATGATGGCGCACGCCTGTAATCCTAGCTACTTGGGAGGCCAAGGCATGAGAATCACTTGAACCCAGGAGGTGGAGGTTGCAGTGAGCCGATATGGTGCCACTGCACTTCAGTCTGGGTGACAGAGTGAAACTGCGTCTCAAAAAAAAAATCCTATTGTCAGCTTTTTAAAGTACATCAGCATGTATACAAACGCTATTTGGTTGCTATTCATAAAATTAATCTTTAATTTTCTCAACTAAGATAAAATGCTTTTTCTTTTTGCCACAAATACAGAAAGTGATTCTAGTAGTAAAACAGTAGCATTTCCAAATGTCTGATTTCCCTATGCTATGGTCTCAAATTATGTTTTTATAAAGTATTGCATAATTCAAGAATTAATGTACACCTAAAATGATATTCCTAGCATATTACTTGGTTAGTAATAGGAAGATGTGATGACATTTTGAACCAATACCTTTTATCTTGTAAATGCAGTAAACAGACTGTGATTACCTCTTTGCTTCTAATACACAGCATTAGATCCCAGAAAAAATTAACTAGGAATGTTTGGTTAACTCTTACAAAACAATTAACTTCCCTTTAATTGGGAGAATTGATACAACTCTGTGGAAAATCAAGTCACATTGAAATTGGTGATTTTTTTTCTCTTTTCAAAGACTTTACAGAGTGTACCACATGTTCCTGTAAAAGAGGCCAGCAACAATGTGGTGGATGAAGCAATGGATGAAATCAAATCCCAAGGTAGAGAACTAGCCTTTCTCTTATACAATAGAATCTAAAACTGGGCGGACATGGTGGCTCACACTTATAATCTCAACCCTTTGGGAGCCTGAGGCAGGAGGATCACCTGAGGTCAGGTGTTTGAGAGCAGCCAGGCCAAAATGGTGAAACCCCATCTCTACTAAAAATACAAAAAATTAGCTGGGCATGGTGGTGGGCGCCTGTAATCCCAGCTACTCTGGAGGCTGAGGCAGGAGAATCATGTGAAACCCGGGCGGTGGAGGTTGTAGTGAGCCAAGATTGTGCCACTGCACTCTAGCCTGGGCAACAGAGCGAGACTCTGTCTTAAAAAAAAAAGAATCTAAAACTATCATGAGAATTTTATTGGGGATGCATTCTTCAAGATTTTGCATTTTAAAGATATAATTTCACGGGATATTTTATTTTTATTTTTTAGAGATTGGTCTTGCTCTATCACCCAGACTGAAGTGTAGTGACACGATCATAGTTCACTGCAGCCTCAAGGTCCTAGGTTCAACTAATCCTCCTGCTTCAGCCTCCAGAGTTGCTGGGACTATGGGTATACGCTACCTCACCCGGCTAGTTTTTTATATTTTATTTTTGTAAAGACAGGGTCTTGCTATGTTGCCTGGGCTGGTCTAGATCTCCTGGCCTCAGGTGATCCTCCTGCCTCTCCTCCAGAGTCACTGAGATTATGGGCCAGAGGGTATTTTAAATACAATTTGGGAAGTAATTTAAAATATATTTCATTCACCTTCTATTAATGCTTTTGAGGCAATTTATGAGTATCTTGTACTTAAAGAGAAAATTTATCTAAGAAAGCTGACTAACATCTAGGAGATAACCCACTAATACAATATTAAAATGAAGAACTCCAGTGATTTGGGCTGCTTATTGTCCTTGGCCCTGTTAATTTTTTTACTCTTGTGCTTGACCACATATTTATTCCACTTGATTCAAAGCTTGGCTCCTAGCCCCATCCTTAACCCAAATTCCACATAATTATGCAGATTGAAAATTTGTAGGATTAAAAAGACTTCAAATAAGTAGACAAGACATTCCTCTCTTTCATTATAGCTCTTTTAACTCCAAATACTTAGTGAAATGCCATTCAACCAGAAATTCTTTACAATATTTAAAATTTAACAATTTTACTATAAATGTCCTTTAATTTACAAGTATTGAGTATTTAGTATATGCTAGACTGAGCTAGGGCTGAAGTATAATAATAATTATTGAAGTGTTTTCTAAACTATAAATTGATATATAGATGCTAGTTATAATTGTTAGGTGCTGGGTTTTTTTTTTCTGAAGCGTTTTTTTCTCTTTTAAACCAATTAAGAGTAATTATTTACTATTTCTTCTTAGTAATACACATTATAATACATATTCATTAAAACCCAAACTTTCACTTGGTGTGGTGGCTCATGCCTGTAATCCCAGCACTTTGGGAGGCTGAGATGGGAGGATCACTTGAGGTCAGGAGTTCAAGACCAGCCTGGGCAACACAGCAAGATCCCATCTCTAAAACACAAATATTTCTAAGAGAAAAAAAAAAAAGAACCAAACTTTCCTTCAAGTTATACTACAAGGCTATAGTTCCTGAAATAGGGTAGTACTGGTATAAAAGAAGTTACAGACTAATGGAACAGAATAGAGAACCCAGAAATAAAGCCAAATGCCTACAACCAACTGATCTTTGACAAAGCATACGAAAACGTAAACTGGGGAAAGGATATGCTGTTTAATAAGTGTTGCTGGGGAAATTGGCTAGCTACATGTAGAAGAATGAAACTGGATCCCTATCTCTCACTTTATGCAAAAATCAACTCAAGATGGATCAAAAACTTAAATTTAAGACCTGAAACCATAAAAATTCTAGAAAATAACCTAGGAAAAATTCTTCTGGACATTGGCCTAGGCAAAGAATTTATAATGAAGACCGCAAAAGCAAATGCAACAAAACAAAAAAATAAATAAATGGGACATAATTCAACTAAAGGCTTCTGTACGGCAAAAGAAATAATCATCAGACTAAACAGACAACCCACAGAATGGAAGAAAATATTTGTAAACTATGCATCCAACAAAGAACTAATATCCAGAAACTACAAGGAACTCAAACAAATCACCAAGAAAAAATAATCCCCTTAAAAAGTGGGCAAATGACATGAGCAGACATTTCTCAAAAGAAAATATACAAATGGCCAATGAACATACGAAAAAATGCTAAACATCACTAATCATCAGGGAACTGCAAATTAAAACCACAATGAAATACCACCTTACTCCTGTAAGAATGACCATTATTAAAAAGTTAAAAAAAAAATAGATGTTGGTGTGGATATGGTGAAAAGGAAATGCTTGTACACTGCTGGTGGGAATGTAAATTAGTATAACCTCTATGGAAAAGAGTATGGAAATTTCTTGAAGAACTAAAAGTATATCTACCATTCAATCCAGCAGCCCTACTAATGGGTATCTACCCAAAAGAAAAAAGTCATTATATTAAAAAGACACCTGCATATGTATGTTTATTGCAGCATAATTCACAACTGCAAAGATATGGAATCAACCTAAGTGCCCATCAACCAATGAGTGGATAAAGAAAATATGGTATATATACACCATGGAATACTACTCAGCCATAAAAAAGAGTAAAATGATGTCATTTGCAGCAACTTGGATGGAGCTGAAGATCATTATTCTAAGTGAAGTAACTCAAGAATGGAAAGCCAAATACCATATGTTTTCATTTAGAAGTGGGGAGCTAAACCATGGGTATTGCAAAGGCATACAGAGTAATATAACAGACTATGAAGACTTAGAAGGGGAAGGGTAGAAGGAGGGGCAAAGGATTTGAAAAAAACTGCATATTCGGTACAGTGTACACTACTCAGGTGACAGGTACACTAAAATCTCAGGCTTCACCACTATACAATTATCCATGTAACCAAATATCACTTGTATCCCCAAAGTTATTAAAATTTAAAAAAAAATTTTTAAAAGAACTGAACTTTTTAACATTTGTTCTCTCTTTCTTGTAAACTTAGTACAGTTTTCACAGATTCACTAACTTCTCAACATTTTCTTCCTGGCAAGTCTTTACTTGTCCTCTTGTACCTGTCCCCATCTCCTGTTTTTCTGATTTTACTTCCTTATGCCAAACATCTACCATGAATACCACATACATATACTTTGCCTTTATCTTAATCACTTGGGCCAGGTTTATATATTAACTCATTCATTTTATTTTTTGAGATGGAGTCTTGCTCTGTCGTCCAGGTCGGTGCAGTGGTGCGATCTCAGCTCACTGCAACTTCCAAGTTCACTGCCTCCCAAGTTCAAGCCATTTTCATGCCTCAGCCTCCCAAGTACCCATCTAATTTTTGTATTTTTAGTAGAGATGGGGTTTCATCCTATTGTCCAGGCTGGTTTCGAACTCCTGACCTCAACTGATCCACCCGCCTTGGCCTCCCAAAGTGTCGGGATTACAGGCTTGAGCCTCCATGCCTGGCCTAAATTAACTCATTCATTTAAAGATGCCAAACAGAATTTTGATCTAGGTAATTGTTATATATTTAATTCGGTGTTCACTTTAATCAGTTTGTGGCCAAATTTGCACCTACAAAACTGTGTGTATGTATGTATTTCACCAGCTAATCTATCACCTCCCAGAAAACATATCAAGCAAGAGTTTGTGGTCTTTCCTCTTCTTGTACTTTCAGTTTCTCTTATTGCTTTTCAATGTACGGTAGAGAGAAATGTGTTTTGTTTAAATCTGTTTATCTCAGTATAATATATGTACTGAAAACACTGCAGTTGTTTATTCTGATATCAAACACAATGCAGTGTACTTATGTATTAAATGAAATGAACAGTCACTATTAAACCTTTTATTCTAAAGCCTTCCTTTGTGAGTGTGTGTGTACATCTGGGTATATACAAAATAGGAAGAGGAACTATTATTGCAATTTCTTTTTTTTTTTTTTTTTTTTTTTTTTTTGTTTTTTGAGATGGAGTTTCGCTCTTATTGCCCAGGCTGGAGTGCAATGCTACTATCTTGACTCACCGCAACATCTGCCTCCCAGGTTCAAGTGATTCTCCTGCCCCAGCCCCCTGAGTAGCTAGGATTACAGGCATGCACCACCATGCCCAGCTAATTTTGTGTTCTTAGTAGAGTCGAGGTTTCTCCATGTTGGTCAGGCTGGTCTCAAACTCCTGACCTCAGGTGATCTGCCTGCCTTGGCCTCCCAAAGTGCTGGGATTATGGGCGTAAGCCACTGTACCTGGTCTGTTATTGCAACTTCAACATGTCAAAGGAAGTGTCTTCATCCTTGTTATACACTTGTCAAAATTAAAGTCATGTTATCTTGACAAGCAGCTCCCAAAATGCATATCTTTGCATAAAAGAAAATACTGTGATTAAATGTATCATGTCAATTCCTCATTTCTTTACCCTTGTTTTTCTACTTTTGAGGCTGAGCTTTACTGCATTTTGAGAATTTTTTTTAACTATCAGTTTTCTCAGTTCTATTTTTATTACACAGCCCTAAGATTAACAAAGTTTTGTAGGAAACTGCCTTTTCCTGTATCTATTGAATTTTAATTCTGGTGATGTTTAGTAGTGCTTCTTTTCCTCCTTCCTTTACAGCAATACAAATGTACATCATGTACAAGTGTTAAGAAATCCTGATAATAAGGACAAGGCAGCTGAGTTTCAAACAGAGCCTATGTTTAAAGAGAATATCATACAGCTTAAGTAGCCCTGCTGGGTCAATTTTCACCAGTTTAATCAGCAGCCAGACCTACTAATGTTATATGCCTCCTTGTGAAGAAAAAGCCTGCTAAGGCTTGTTACAATATGAATTATAATTCATTCCTATTTATGTCCTTAAATAGGCTTTGTACTGAGGCTCTGCCCAGCAGTGGGCCATACACTGAGAGCAGAAAATGATAAAAGTAACTTATAAGGCTAGACTTTTCAAAATATGTATAAGGAATTCTTTTGTGTCCCTACTTATTTAGTTGAAAGGATTTATACCCATAGTACCTGGATAGTTATTTTTATATGAGAAGGTAGACCACTAGAGTGGTAAAGATATACATGTTGAGGGCAGAGCTTAAAAGGCCCTTGATTCTTAGAAAAGTTTAGGAAGATGATTCTGAAAAAGAATTCCAGTGCCTGGCACATAGTGAGAAATTAATAGTTATTTATTGAATGAGTGTGTAAATAAATGAATGAATCAATCTTAAAAGGTTTAGGATGTCCAGCAAGAAACCTGCTAAAAAATCCAGTACCTCTTTGAAACTATTCAATTAAACCTCTGAATTAAATTGTCCTTGGGGCAGTGCTGTAATTTGTGATCCATGAATTCAGAGGTCACTCAGTTAAAAGACAGCTTCAGATAGGCTTGTTCAGAATCCTGATTTATTGATCCTGCTGTTGCTGTGCCTCTTTTTCTTGTTTTTATGTTTCAAAGAAAGAAGTGTTTGACTATAGTTGTAACCAAACATGTCTACTTCCATTTTGTACATCAATGGGGACAATGAGAGCACTAGGATTATTGCTTGGCAACCTATAATAGCCAAGTACACTAGAAGAGCACTAACAGGCTGCAATGAAGATAGAGAATGCCCTAGTTCATGTGTGAGTTTACTAATGAGCCATGGCAGATGGGTAGATATTAAGTTGCCATACATCCTTAATACAGCAGGAGTAATTGTCTGCTTTGGGTTAGGGGAGACGGATTAAAAGTAAAGAGTAAAGTTGACTCTTGGACAAAATAGTTTGAATTGCATGGGTCCACTTATACATAGATTTTCTTCCACGTCTGCCACTCCAAAACAGCAAGACCAACCCTTCCTCTTTCTCTCTCTCTCTTTCTTTCTCTTTCTTTCTCTTTCTTTCTTTCTTTCTTTCTTTCTTTCTTTCTTTCTTTCTTTCTTT